>NC_090250.1:5724574-5734574 GCF_037325665.1 Littorina saxatilis | reverse complement strand
ATTTGAAAAGGGAGGGAGTGTTGAAATGGAGGTTAATTTCCACAGGCCATGAACAGACCATTTGAAAAGGGAGGGAGTGTTGAAATGGAGGTTAATTTCCACAGGCCATGAACAGACCATTTCAAAAGGAGGGTCTTAAAAAGGAGGGTCTTAAAAAGGAGGGTCTTAAAAAGGAGGAAATCTTAATTGTGGGCCGGGGTTCCATTGTAGCTAATCTGAACAAATCTGGTACTTTTCTTCTTCCTGTCTGTGTGCTGGGGTGTATTAAATGAACATGCAGCAACGTCTTTTTAAACACACTATTCAACATCAAATTGTAAGTTTTATTGTGCTTACCAATGATTTAAAAATAAAATATGTATTTATTGTGTGTGTGTGCAGGGATGCCCTGTTGGTGTGTGTGGGCGACACACTAATGAGTATCATGTCGGGCTTTGCCGTCTTCGCCATGGTGGGCGTCCTGAGCGAAAAGCTGGGGGCCTCTGTCAGAGACGTCATTCAGTCAGGTCGGAAATGTTTTACTGCTTTCCAGAGATTTTAGCACCAGCCTTAAAAGACTGTCCTAAATCGAAGCATACTTCGTGTAGTCGACTTCAACCGGTTAAGGACAGGCTGCATATCTATGAGAGGATACAAGGAAGTTTAAAACTCATCAGCAGCATTGCTTTTCTTCTCGGTGTTGTTGCTGTGGTCGATTTTGTTCTTCCTCGTGCTTGTTACTGTGTATTTGGAACTCATGTGTGACTGCATGCCCATAAGCCTTATAATAAGTAGGTGGTCTACTTCATGAAGCTCACTGCAGGAAGCTTTGGTAAAAAGTCATCACGAAGCTCACTGCAAGAAGCTTTGGTAAAAAGTCATCACGAAGCTCACTGCAGGAAGCTTTGGTAAAAAGTCATCACGAAGTATTTGTAAAGTCAACTTTAGACTCGATTAGGGACAGCCTTTATGATTATGTTTTAGTCTCCAGTCACAACTAAATGATGACTTTTGGTTAATTCCAGATGTCGGCATGACATTCATCGTGTACCCAGCAGCATTGATGTCGTTCCCGGTGCCGTCGCTATGGTCCATCCTGTTCTTCCTGATGCTGGTTACCATGGGACTGGGCACCACCTTCTCCTCCATCGAAACCATCATCACGGCCATTATCGACGAGCACCCCCCGCTGAAGAAGAAGCGAATGTACATGTTGCTGGTGGTGTGCGTGGGGTCCTTTCTCCTCGGCTTGCCGCTCACTGCTCAGGTGAGTCGTGTATGCACTTACTCACTTACTCACTTACTATCTGTTATGCCGGTTTGCATGTAGGGCAGCAACAAAAGGACCTCCACTCCTGTCTGGCCAGTCTCTGGATGGTACCCCACGTATGGTTCAGGGTCTTCAGTTCTCCTTCCACCATTCCTCGCCTGGTGTTCTTGGGTCTGCCTCTCTTGCGTTTTCCCTCTGGTGTCAAGTGAAGAGCAGTCCTGGTGTCAAGTGAAGAGCAGTCCTGGTGTCAAGTGAAGAGCAGTCCTGGTGTCAAGTGAAGAGCAGTCCTGGTGTCAAGTGAAGAGCAGTCCTGGTGTCAAGTGAAGAGCAGTCCTGGTGTCAAGTGAAGAGCAGTCCTGGTGTCAAGTGAAGAGCAGTCCTGGTGATGTGTAAACAGTGGAACCCCCTATTCAATATTTTTTTTCAATTTTCAATACTTTATTGTCCCATTGCAGGGAAATTCAGGCCGCTTCCTCCGAGTAGAAAGCTAGCAGCAACAGAGTCGCGCTACCCAGGTGTGTGCGTGTATAGGTGTTATCAGCCACCTGCACGTATGGTAGAATTACCACAGTAGTGACACGGGGGTGGAACATGGATACCGTCTCTGAGTCTGCACGTAAAGTTGATCCGTGTCCGTCCTGGCCCATATTAACTGGGCCCCCCAAAGACCACCAAAGATCTGAGAGAATCACATCATTAAAGTGAGGGAGTCTTAAAATGGAGGTAAATTTACAGACATTGTCAACAGGAGATCTGAAAAACGAAGGATTGTAGGTTATTGGAACGTTTTATTATTGACAAAACAAAATGTTACATTTATTTATTTGTGTTCTTCTTCTTGTTCACTTCATTTATTTATGTTCATTTGGTGTGCTATTTGGTTTAAACAAGGTTTCATTCATGTTTTACATGTTCATGAAATTTACATGGTCATAAAGTGAAAACAACAACTAGCATACGGCTTATGGTGGTGTCTTCACAACAACTAGCATACGGCTTATGGTGGTGTCTTCACAACAACTAGCTTATGGTGGTGTCTTCACAACAACTAGCATACGGCTTATGGTGGTGTCTTCACAACAACTAGCATACGGCTTATGGTGGTGTCTTCACAACAACTAGCATACGGCTTATGGTGGCGTCTTCACAACAACTAGCATACGGCTTATGGTGGTGTCTTCACAACAACTAGCATACGGCTTATGGTGGTGTCTTCACAACAACTAGCATACGGCTTAGGGTGGTGCCTTCACAACAACTAGCATACGGCTTATGGTGGTGTCTTCACAACAACTAGCATACGGCTTATGGTGGTGTCTTCACAACAACTAGCATACGGCTTATGGCGGTGTCTTCACAACAACTAGCATACGGCTTATGGCGGTGTCTTCACAACAACTAGCATACGGCTTATGGCGGTGTCTTCACAACAACTAGCATACGGCTTATGGCGGTGTCTTCACAACAACTAGCATACGGCTTATGGCGGTGTCTTCACAACAACCAGCATACGGCTTATGGCGGTGTCTTCACAACAACTAGCATACGGCTTATGGCGGTGTCTTCACAACAAAGTTGCAATCAGAAATACAAACATGGCAGACAGTCAGAAGCGGAGAGAGAAAGACAGAGAGAGATTCTGTTTGTCTTATCATGTGTGCTATTTGAGATGATCTATCTTCTTTTTTAGCCTGGTACAATATGTCTACAAGTTTCTTGTATTCAACAGGGAGGTATGTACCTGCTGCAGCTGATGGACGAATACCTCTGCAGCTTCCCGCTGATGATCTGCGGCCTGGTCATGTGCATGGGCATCGCCTGGGTGTATGGTCTCAACCAGTTCTGTGCCGACATCGAGCACATGATCAGCCGGAAAGTCAGCCTGTGGTGGCGCTTCATGTGGTCTTCCGCCAGTCCTGTTGTCATTCTGGTAGGTTGAGATATGTACACACACAAAAGCAATCTTGTGAGCCAGTCAAACGACTACATTTTTTGCTGATCATGTGCCAATGATTTGTGTGTGTATTAATTTTCTTGTTTTTGTAAATTGTTTCTTTATTTAGAATCAGTATAAAAATCACTTTCTATATTTTATAACTTAACTCTTACCAGTTCGGGGGTTTTAAGGCATATTTTACAGTGCTGTTGGTGCCTACTTGCCGAGTGACTAGCTGGGGTCATATTCTAAATGAAATATAGAAAGTTATATATCAAATGAAAGGAAAATGAATAAGCTTTTCATATTTGCAAAGAGAATTGTGCTATCTGTAAAGGTAAAACAGGTTATGGGGGTGACAACATGATTTTTTAAAAAATTTGTACGCCCATTTTTTGGAACACGTGACAAGCACAAAGAAGAAATTTTTTTTGTGTTCAGTTTATTTTAGATATGCTGCTAACTAGTCTGTTTTGGCATTCATTTTACATAACATAGCAAAGTTTTTTTGAGTTTTGCTGATAAACAAAAAAGTTATTGTCACCTGAATACCCCCACCCAAATTTCAAAGTTGGACGTTTCATGCCTAAGGCCCCCCCCAAAAAAAAATATTCTGTTTACGGTATCCTGACTGACCCTATTTTTTCGCGCGACCCTAGACTTTTGTTTGGCATTTGGTAAAAAAAAATAAAAATAAAAAATAAAAAATAAAAAATAAATTTGGAAAAAAAAAATTTGGAAAAAAAAAATTTGAAAAAAAAAAAAAAAATAAAAGGGCTTTGTTTTTTGGCAAAATAATTTAAAAATATGTTTTGGGGAAAAAAAAAATAATTTAAAAAAAATCCCGACCTACCGACCCTATTTTTTTGGCCTATGTTACCGTTAACAGACTTTTTTTTTGTTGTGCCTAATAATGCATTTCTATAACTAACTTATAACAAAAACCCAGCTTGTTTCAGTCATAAAGTGTGTCTTAAATATGAGTTTATCCACTCTCCGACCCATCCAATGTAAAAAAAAAAATTAAAAAAAAATTATAATTAGCGAATTGGTCAGTGGAAAACTACAGGGGGGGCATCGTAAGCTTGCTTACGATGGGCAAGGGAGCGAACTGGTAAGAGTTAAGGGATTGTTAAGTCTCAAAGACCAGACAAACAATTTTCCCTTTTTTTCCAATTTGAACAAACTTTTATTTGTAAGCTTACCCTCCCCTATATATCATCTTCTTTCAGTTCATCATCATCTCATCAGCTGTGGGCTACTTGCCACTGGGAAGCCAGTTCGACTACACCAAGTACCCGTGGTGGTCAGAGGTGGTGGGCTTTTTCTTTGTCGTCCTCTGCGTCTCACCCATCGTGCTGTGGCCCGTCATCAAGATCAGACTACTTCCAGGCTCTCTGTGGGAGGTATTGGATCGTGGTCTGTCTGTCTTTCTGTCTCAGTTGGATATAGCCATTCTCTCTTTGTCGTCCTCTGCGTCTCACCCATCGTGCTGTGGCCCGTCATCAAGATCAGACTACTTCCAGGCTCTCTGTGGGAGGTATTGGATCGTGGTCTGTCTGTCTTTCTGTCTCAGTTGGATATAGCCATTCTCTCTTTGTCGTCCTCTGCGTCTCACCCATCGTGCTGTGGCCCATAATCAAGATCAGACTACTTCCAGGCTCTCTGTGGGAGGTATTGGATCGTGGTCTGTCCAAAGAGTGTATCCTTACGGAAAGAGGGAGCACTGCCTTCTTTGCATCACTCGCGATAGTGAAGCCAGCTGCCGGCCCCGCCCGTATAATAGCGTTACGGCTTGACCGAGGAAACGTTGCCCCGGACCAAGGAGGAATAGAAGAGTGACGGACTGTTTTTGTTTTCAGCTGCTAAGATAACCATCAAAAAGACTGTTATATTTGTTTTTGTGAAGATAACAGACTGGTTTTACTGTTTCCGGCATGTGAAAACTATTTTACAGGCGCTCATGCAGTATTTGAAGAGATACAGACAGCAAAAAAGACTATACATGCAGACAGAAACTCACACATGGACTTATCTTCATACATTTGCTTTATGAACATATTATTAGTGAATCTATTGAAAGTAATGGGATTTGTCAGTTCTCTACACATTCTTTACAGCAATAAAAATCAGTTCTCTCTCTCTCTCTCTCTCTCTCTCTCTCTCTCTCTCTCTCTCTCTCTCTCTCTCTCTCTCTCTCTCTCTCTCTCTCTCTCTCTTTCAATCTATATCTCTGTGTCTAGTTCTGTTTGTTTGTCTTGTTTCATTTTGTTGCCGTCTCAGTCTCTCAGTGTTAACCTCTTGCTCAAAACCACAACGAAATTGCGCTGGTTTGGTGTGATACAAGATAAACCGTATTCCTCTAACATTCATTTATACATTTCAATTATAGATTTAATAATTGATAAAATAAGGCAAACAGTACAATCTGCATCCCCATGAAAAGACAAAAAACGGAATTTTTTTTTCTCGAGAATGATAACCATTAGAAGC
Organism: Littorina saxatilis; assembly: GCF_037325665.1. Taxonomy (NCBI): domain Eukaryota; kingdom Metazoa; phylum Mollusca; class Gastropoda; order Littorinimorpha; family Littorinidae; genus Littorina; species Littorina saxatilis. Next base: position 5,728,896 of record NC_090250.1, on the reverse strand, counting down.
TGCACATTAGTTAGCTTTTGCCTTGCTTGCCAATGCTTCCGAGGTGCCAGTGAGAAAGTTTTACTCTGTCAGTGCTGGGACGGCGGGCTGGAATGCGGGAAGGTCTGGCATCACTTTTAGGCCGAAGTGCTCCCTCTTTCCGTAGGGATACACTCTTTGGTCTGTCTGTCTTTCTGTCTCAGTTGGATATAGCCATTCTCTCTTTGTCTCTGTCTGTCTGTCTGTCAGTCTCTCTGTCTCTGTCTCTCTCTGTCTCTCTCTGTCTGTCTGTCTCTCTCTTGTCTCTCTCTCTCTCTCTCTCTCTCTCTCTATCTCTCTATCTCTCTCTCTCTCTATCTCTCTCTATCTCTCAATGTCTCACGTACGACAGTCCAAAGCGCTAACCACTATGCTATCACAGTACACTATCTCTCTCTCTCTCTCTTTGTTTAGATTAACATATTTTGTTAAAATGCTGTATAGAATTAAAATATTATTATAGACTATATAAACATATTAAGAAAACATTATTGTGGAACATATTGAAATATTGTTTGATTTGTGCAGAGAATGCATGTGCTGTGTCGCCCCACGCGAGACTGGGGTCCTGCACTGGAGAAGAACTCGCACTTTGTGGAATACTTCCCCGCAGTCCAGACCAACCTGTTATCGTCGGAATTGGACTCGGAGCATCCCGCAATCAACACCATCACAGGTGGGTCTCGGGTGTGTGTGTTGTTTTGTGGTAGGAGGAGTATTGATGGAAATTACTGTAGGCCGGGCTGTGGCTTAGCTTTTTGTGAGGAGTATATACTTGTGACAAGCTATATAGTCAGTGTTTTTGGAGACGAGCATGTGATTCTGAGTAAGGTATATATGTATGTCAAAAATGTATACACTTTTGTCAATCTCCTGATTTAGCCCTGTGTAGTGTTTAGTCATACTAAAGGAATGTCAAAATGTTGGCTCTTCTTTCAGTATGGGACAGCACTTTCACGGGGCTATGTCTGGAGATTGCCTTTGTTGGCCTAGGTCGTAGTGCTTAGAGTCTCTGTGACGGTGGTAGTGATGGTGCAAATGTTATAGTTATCTGCTCAAGTGTGTTAAGTGTGCTGAGGTTCACTTAGGAGGTCTAGGCTGAGCTCTGTAATAGACAGACTCTGGAAATAACTCTGTCGGCTTTTTATGGGTTGTGAAAGAGTGAATACTCTTGACTTTAATTGAGGCAAACTTAATTTCCCACGCTGCATTATGGGCCATGAGTCACTTGACTTTAATTGAGGCAAACTTAATTTCCCACGCTACATTATGGGCCATGAGTCACTTGACTTTAATTGAGGCAAACTCAATTTCCCACGCTACATTATGGGCCATGAGTCACTTGACTTTAATTGAGGCAAACTTAATTTCCCACGCTACATTGTACATTATGGGCCATGAGTCACTTGACTTTAATTGAGGCAAACTCAATTTCCCACGCTACATTATGGGCCATGAGTCACTTGCAAGGGGTGTGTTTCCATACATGGACATGGGAAAAATTTGCCTCACTAAAGGCAAGAGTATTCCCTCTTTCACAACACACACGAAACCCGACAGAGTTATTTCTGGACTTCATCTCTTCACCTATTTCAGACACCTTCCTTCCAATGTAAAGGGCTGGGTAAATAAACCACTGTAGATCTCTCCATGCTTTTACATGGAACATGAGTATTTGCCAACAAGTACACGTACGGTGGAAACCCCCCCCCCCCCCCCCCCCCTTTAGACCTCCACGAATCTGAACAAATCAGGTCTTAAAAAGGTGGCGGTAAATGTACACAGGTTATGAACAGAAAACCTGAAAAACTAAGGGATTGATAGGGGAACGTCTTAAGAATGGGGGTCTCAAAAAGGGGGTTCCACTGTATCATGACAAACACAGGTCTCAAAAAGAAGGGAGTCTTAAAATGGAGGTATGTTTACACAGGTTATGAACAGAAAAGCCGAAAAGTAAGGGATTGAAAGGGGAAGGGGGTTTCTCTGTATCATGTAAAAGCCTGATGGGATCTATTGTGATGTGCAATCATCGGAAGGAAGGTATCTTTCTTGTATGTGCAGTCAGTGATACGTACATCTTTTGCGTTATGGTGTCTATTATCTTTATTTCTTTCTTTCTTTCTTTTTACATTTAGTCAAGTTATGACTAAATGTTTTAACATCGAGGGGGGAATCGAGACGAGGGTCGTGGTGTATGTGTGTGTGTCTGTGTGTGTGTGTGTGTGTGTGTGTGTAGAGCGATTCAGACTAAACTACTGGACCGATCTTTATGAAATTTGACATGAGAGTTCCTGGGTATGAAATCCCCGAACGTTTTCTTCATTTTTTTGATAAATGTCTTCGATGACGTCATATCCGGCTTTTCGTGAAAGTTGAGGCGGCACTGTCACGCTCTCATTTTTCAACCAAATTGATTGAAATTTTGGTCAAGCAATCTTCGACGAAGCCCGGACTTTGGTATTGCATTTCAGCTTGGTGGCTTAAAAATTAATTAATGACTTTGGTCATTAAAAATCTGAAAATTGTAAAAAAAAATAAAAATGTATAAAATGATCCAAATTTACGTTCATCTTATTCTCCATCATTTTCTGATTCCAAAAACATATAAATATGTTATATTTGGATTAAAAACAAGCTCTGAAAATTAAATATATAAAAATTATTATCAAAATTAAATTGTCGAAATCAATTTAAAAACACTTTCATCTTATTCCTTGTCGGTTCCTGATTCCAAAAACATATAGATATGATATGTTTGGATTAAAAACACGCTCAGAAAGTTAAAACAAAGAGAGGTACAGAAAAGCGTGCTATCCTTCTTAGCGCAACTACTACCCCGCTCTTCTTGTCAATTTCACTGCCTTTGCCATGAGCGGTGGACTGACGATGCTACGAGTGAGTATACGGTCTTGCTGAAAAATGGCATTGCGTTCAGTTTCATTCTTTGTGTTCGACAGCTACTTGACTAAATGTTGTGTTTTCGCCTTACGCGACTTGTTCTTTCTTCTTTTCTTCTGTCTTTCTTTCTTTTGTTCTTTCTTTCTGCTATTTGCTATTCTGTGTTTTATTGACATTAACATTGCACTCAGCACAAGCGTAATTAGATGCTGCCTAGTAATAGATAAAGTTAATGATAGGGGGGGGGGGGGGGGGGGGGGAGGAGGAGCGGCATGACCATTAATGATCATCACAAACTGTGATGGTGCTGTGCAGTCATGGACAGCTATTTATACATGTGCGTATCAAATGATTTGGACAAACTAATCTTGATTTGCTAAGCATGAAAAAAGATACTTCATCTGCAAAGAGTGATCTCTTATATAATAATGCTTCAACCAAAAACCCTGAATCTGCAAAAAATTAGTGAATTTAGCAGAGTTTATCAATGTATGAATTCTTTATTCAAAGCCTTTGCCTGAATGATTTTACTTGTATTTGTGGTGGGCTAATTTTCTGCAAGATTGATAATGTATTTATTTCAGTTTTCCATGCTTGGCTATTCACCAAATTGTATCACATACATTTTTTTTTGAGTGAGCTGTTTTTACACTGTTGACAATATAATTTTCCCTGTATCGTTTTGGGTGGGCTGATTTTTTTTTAAATTCCATGCGCGGCTACATTGTATTAACAGAGTTGACGTATTACATGAAGTTTTGGGGTTGACTGTTTTTACACTTTTGACAATATATTTTTGTACCTGTATTTCTGGTGGGTTGTGTCTCTAAAGGCGATGATAAAAAGAAAGAGAACTTTGACCCTTGGGATGAGAGCGACAGTGCGTCTTTGCCTGAGAAAGAAGGGGCAGGTAACTAGGTGTTGGCCTTCCACATCTTTTATCACTGTTCCTGGCGCACGTCTTCCTACCTTAAGTTTGTTTGGCTTGGTTAGTTTCAGCTATGTAGCGTTAGTTCATCACTTGTTGGCATGGTGACAGATGTCTCTCTTTTTAATGAGAAAAAACAAACGCTGATTCCTTGTTGTTTCTGATTTAGACCCCCCCAAAAAACGCATATTTTGTCGTTGTTTCTGTTTTAGAATTGAGAAGCAAAATATGTGTTCCAACATTATTTGTTTAGATGCTGTTTGTTTGTGTTTGGCTTGCTGATTTTGTAGTACTGTGTCAGCATTGATGGTCACATAGTCAGTGATTTTTATTCTGTGAGTTTTGAACCATTCGTTTGAGAGAGAGAGAGGGGGGGGGGGCAGAAAGAGAGAGAGAGAGAGAGAGAGAGAGAGAGAGAGAGAGAGAGAGAGAGAGAGAGAGAGAGAGAGAGAGAGAGAGAATAGAGCGTGTGTGTGTG
>NC_090250.1:5522074-5719574 GCF_037325665.1 Littorina saxatilis | reverse complement strand
AATTAATGTTTTGCGAAGCGATGTGTCTCGATCTCTCCAAGCAGACGAAACTTGAGGAGACTTTATGTGCTTTTTATATAGAATAGCTTCCAAGGGTGGCAACTCTGAATGCTCCAAGCCGGTTGACAGTTGCCTCCCTTCGCGGGTTTTTTTTCCAAAAAAAGCAATCTGCCACCGTTTAAATTTACCTTTTGTTGCGAGAAAAAAAAATGTGCTATTGATTTATTTTTGTTCAGGACAAATGTCCTATCACTTTTGCATTGTCCAGGACATTTGTCCTATGCCACCTCTTGTGGATGTGAGCCCCTGCCCCCAATGCCTTCTGTCTAATGGTGACTGCTCACCTTCTGTCTAATGGTGACTGCTCACCTTTTGTTTCCATGCTCACTGCCCCTAATGCCTTCTGTCTAATGGTGACTGCTCACCTTCTGTCTAATGGTGACGCAGCTCACCTTCTGTCTAATGGTGACTGCTCACCTTCTGTCTAATGGTGACTGCTCACCTTCTGTCTAATGGTGACTATCACCTTTTGTCTAATATGACTGCTCACCTTCTGTCTAATGGTGACTGCTCACCTTTTGTCTAATATGACTGCTCACCTTCTGTCTAATGGTGACTATCACCTTCTGTCTAATGGTGACTATCACCTTTTGTCTAATGGTGACTATCACCTTTTGTCTAATATGACTGCTCAACTTCTGTCTAATGGTGACTGCTCACCTTCTGTCTAATGGTGACTATCACCTTTTGTCTAATATGACTGCTCACCTTCTGTCTATTATGACTGCTCACCTTCTGTTTAATGGTGACTGCTCACCTTCTGTCTGATGGTGACTATCACCTTTTGTCTAATATGACTGCTCACCTTCTGTCTAATATGACTGCTCACCTTCTGTCTAATGGTGACTATCACCTTTTGTCTAATATGACTGCTCACCTTCTGTCTAATGGTGACTGCTCACCTTCTGTCTAATGGTGACTGCTCACTTTCTGTCTAATGGTGACTGCTCACCTTCTGTCTAATGGTGACTGCTCACCTTCTGTCTAATGGTGACTGCTCACCTTCTGTCTAATGGTGACTGCTCACCTTCTGTCTAATGGTGACTGCTCACCTTCTGTCTAATGGTGACTGCTCACCTTCTGTCTAATGGTGACTGCTCACCTTCTGTCTAATGGTGACTGCTCACCTTCTGTCTAATGGTGACTGCTCACCTTCTGTCTAATGGTGACTGCTCACCTTCTGTCTAATGGTGACTGCTCACCTTCTGTCTAATGGTGACTGCTCACCTTCTGTCTAATGGTGACTGCTCACCTTCTGTCTAATGGTGACTGCTCACCTTCTGTCTAATGGTGACTGCTCACCTTCTGTCTAATATGACTGCTCACCTTCTGTCTAATGGTGACTGCTCACCTTTTGTCTAATATGACTGCTCACCTTCTGTCTAATGGTGACTATCACCTTTTGTTTTCAATGACATAGCATGTAAACAGCAACCCTCGTTTACTTTTAAGACTTTTGGAAATCTGAGAAAACAGGGTTTTAGAAAGGAGGGAGTCCTTTAAAATGGGGGTAATTTACAGAGGTTATGAACAGAAAGTCTGAGAAAACAGGGTTTTAGAACAGGAGGGAGTCCTTTAAAATGGGGGTAATTTACAGAGGTTATGAACAGAAAGTCTGAGAAAACAGGGTTTTAGAAAGGAGGGAGTCCTTTAAAATGGGGGTAATTTACAGAGGTTATGAACAGAAAGTCTGAGAAAACAGGGTTTTAGAAAGGAGGGAGTCCTTTAAAATGGGGGTAATTTACAGAGGTTATAAACAAAAAGTCTGAGAAAACAGGGTTTTAGAAAGGAGGGAGTCCTTTAAAATGGGGGTAATTTACAGAGGTTATGAACAGAAAGTCTGAGAAAACAGGGTTTTAGAAAGGAGGGAGTCCTTTAAAATGGGGGTAATTTACAGAGGTTATGAACAGAAAGTCTGAGAAAACAGGGTTTTAGAAAGGAGGGAGTCCTTTAAAATGGGGGTAATTAACAGAGGTTATGAACAGAAAGTCTGAGAAAACATGGTCTTGAAAAGGAGGGAGTCTTACATATTTTTTTGTTAAGGGCCCTGTTCCACTGTACTTATCTTTGTGATTGTGCAACAGGGTCCATAGAGAAGCTGACACAAACCACGCGGCAGAATTCCTCAAGTGACGGAGCTCTGAACGATGTCGTCATCACGCCCAGGATCCGGATCCGCAAAGTCATGAAGGACGCCAGCACGCAAACCATTGTCAGCTGCTTCGAAAAGATCAAAAGACAAACATCAGTAAGAAAAATGCTTTGAATTGTTTGTTGGGTAGAGTTTTCCTAAAAAGTGTGTGTTATTGATATATATTCAAACCTGCCCATGTGACCACCTCTTGTTAATGACCAGCCCAAAGGATCCCGTACTATTTTGTTCCTACATAATGACCAGCCCAAAGGATCCCGTACTATTGTGTTCCTACATAATGACCACCCCAAAGGATCCCGTACTATTGGTTTCCTACATAATGAACCTTTCTATGACAACCACCTGTTTATAAGGACTACTTTTGGGGGGTCCCTTGGGGGGTTGTTACAGACAGGTTCAACTGTATGTCAAACAAGTGAGCAAAGTGAAGATGAAGGAAGAATGATGTGAGTGCAGTTTGGTGAGAGGAAAGGGTTGGGTTATAGAGAGAGAGAGGAGGACGTTTAGAGGAATGTGGTGTGTGTATATCTGCTAGTGCACTTTGTGTTTGAGGTACAATGACTCATTTTGCAAATGCGCTACACTCAGATTACTCATAACATGTCTTTTCAAAATTGTTTTAATGTCCAGTTCATGTTTTCTAACTTGATTCCTTTCTTGTGGGTGGAATATAGGTTTTGATTTTTTTTAAACATTATTCCAATTATGTGTATCTTCAGGTTTTGTGTGTGTGTTTTGTTTTATTTTGATGTGTGTGTGTGTGTGTGTGTGTGTGTGTGTGTGTGGGTGCATGCGTGTGTGTGTGTGTGTGTGTGTGTCTGTGTCTCATATGTGTGTGTGTGTGTGTGTGTGTGTGTGTGTGTGTGTGTGTGTGTGTGTGTGTGTGTGTGTGTGTGTGTGTGTGTGTGTGTGTGTGTGTCTCATCATATGTGTGTGTGTGTGTATTGAATCATGCACTGTCTTTGAACATAACTTGTGCCTCTTTGTTGACAGGAGCCGATTGGAAGGGCCACAACTCCACCGACCCCGAGAGATGCTCTCCCGCGTTCCATGTCCTGGATGCAGGAAGGAGAACCTGCCGTTATAGAGGTGGAGGTCACCCGATTCTAGCCGGGGAAAAACTGTATGCTTTCATTGTCACACGCTGTTATGAAGTGGAAATCACTCCTTTCTCACTGGAGCAGCAACAAGCATCAAGCAACAAGCAACAAGCAACACCCTGCTGTCTGGAAAGTGCATGGAGATCCCTTGTTTCCCAAACGCAACAAAGAAATACTTTGCAAATTCAATCTTGGCCAAGCCACTGTTATGGAGGAGGAAATCTCATTTGTGAAGGCAACCGTGAAACTCTTCAAGTTTGGCCCGTTGTTATGGAATGTAAATCTCATTTCTGAAAGCAACCGTGAAACTCTTCAAGCTCGGCCCATTGCTATGGAGGTGGAAATCTCTCAGTTGTGAATGCTACAGTGATAAAGTTCACTCTAAAACTTTATTTTGTGTGACAGTCGAACACCATTTGGCCTCCTGTGATAGGTATGGAGGAAAACTGAATTCTGGTGGTGTTAAACAACGTGCTGTGATAGAACTGTTTTCAGTCTGAAGACAACTTTTTCCTCTCTTCACTCATTCTGTTCCATCTTTGACATTGAATCATATGCCTCCTGTGGTAGGTTTAGAGATTACCTCAGTTCTTATGGAATCAGCTGTTCTTATGATTTCCGCTTTAACCTCCATGCGTTTATTATGTTTGTATGTGAAACTCCCTGAAAAAAGAGACTTGAAGTGAAGTAATGGAGAACAGATGGGTTGAAAAATGTTCATCATGTTTGTGCTTTGTGAAGTCAGTATGTTGCCTGAAAAACAGCCAAATCATGTTTGTGCTTTGTGAAGTCAGTATGTTGCCAGTGAAAAACAGCCAAATCATGTTTGTGCTTTGTGAAGTCAGTATGTTGTCTGAAAAACATCATGTTTGTGCTTTGTGAAGTCAGTATGTTGCCACTGAAAAACATCATGTTTGTGCTTTGTGAAGTCAGTATGTTGCCACTGAAAAACATGTTTGTGCTTTGTGAAGTATGTTGCCACTGAAAAACATCATGTTTGTGCTTTGTGAAGTCAGTATGTTGCCTGAAAAACAGCCAAGTTTTGACATGATTTTAGGAACTCACTTGCGCCGAACTTGCCAGTTCATTTTTTTTTTGGCGCCGAATTTGCCAGTTCATAAGATTAGCAGGTCTAAGACTATGAGTGACACAACCGTCGAACGCTGAAGAAGATTAAGGTTCTAGAAACTTGAGACCTTTTGTGGTTCTGTGTGGGATGTGCTCATTTGTTTCAGTGGAACTTACCAAATGGTGATGTGATTTCACAGCTTATTTTTCAAGTGCACCTTGTGCAAAGACTTTGCCAAAAGAGGAAAGCCAGGACACAATTTTGCAGGGGAGTTGGTTACCTCCCTTGTCACTTCATTCACAATCAACGTTCCATTTGTATGGAGGTTGTACAGGCACATACGTGGACGCTTAATGCCACCCCCCGTTGATATCACAAACTCAGTGGTATTTATCCAACACATATCTCTCGTGATAAATAATTGTGAAAATGATGGACTACAAAACGGACGCAGGTCAAATAAGAGAAAGGAGAAGAAGACAGCGGTGATTGATGGGCATCAACTTTGCACCTGAGAAAATAAAAAGTATGACAGAGTTGTGTGCTAACTAGCACCCTCTGTATGCTTCCCAAGCTGTTAATGGGCTGTAACGCTATTATCAGTCGAAAGTTTATACACAAGTGTTCTTGAGAGAAAACGGCCCTATGCCCTATCATGTATTTCTGTGGTCAACTTTCAAGAATTATTAGTGATTCTTCTGTGGTAGATATAATAAACTTCAAATATACGCTGGATATAAATTTTAAAATATTCCAGTCTTCATACACGAAGATGAGATTTTGGCCTACAAGAATTTGTCAGGTCTAAACCTAGATGTTTCAAAGCGTGAAAATATCATCGAAGGTATGACCAGTGTGGTCTGGGTTATTCTAGATTTTTCTTATGCAATTTTGTTAATATTTGTTTTGTTGGTTGTAAGACTAAATAATGCTGTGCTTATGTGTTGGGCCATTAATAATTTAATAGGCCAGTCATCATTGTGTTGGGCCATTAATAATTTAATAGGCAAGTGAAATTTGTCAGTGCTAAGTGTGTATTGGTTAGCACCGACCATAAGATTATAACAGTGCTAAGTGTGTATTGGTTAGCACCGACCATAAGATTATAACAGTGCTAAGTGTGTATTGGTTAGCACCGACCAAACATCTAGAGGAAAGAGATATTGTACACGATCTGCATAATATAATTTTGTGTGCATTTATGCTTCAGTAACTGACTTGGATAATGTAGCAAACAGCATACATGTGCGTGTATGTTTGTACAGTATTGTTCACTGATAAAGCTGTGTATGTCTGTACTGTATTGTTCACTGATAAAGCTGTGTATGTTTGTACAGTATTTTTCACTGATAAAGCTGTGTATGTTTGTACAGTATTTTTCACTGATAAAGCTGTGGTTTGTAAATAAGGAAGCTCTGTGGCCGAAGGATTTGACTTAATTACTGAGTTTGTAAACAGATAAGTAAACGGAATGTTTATGCTTGTTACAAATGTTAGTGTTTCTGTGAATTTGAAATATTAAGCTATTTTGAAAGATAGCTAGTATTGTGGTGTAATACCTTGAAGATTTGTCAGCACCAGGCATGGTGCAAATACCTCTTGTCATGTGTGGTTAGAGGTTATATTTGAAGCAGCAGCTAGTCCTTGAGCAGCAACGTGTTGTGGATCCTCCCTTTTAGGACCTCAGAAAGTCTGAGATAAAATGGGGGTCAATTTACAGAGGTTATGGAGAGAAAGTCTGAGATAAAAGGGTCTTAAAAAGGAGGGGAGGGGGGTCTTAAAAGGGGGTTCCACTGTACTACAAGGTGTAATGTGTACTTAGTTATAAAACTTGTAAGTAAAGACTCTCACCATTTCTGTTATTTTGCTGAGAGCAATATAAGCAGGAAGCATGACAAGCGTTTGATAAAGTATGGCACAAGGGCCTCATTAGGAAACTGGAAGCAATCGGAATACGTGGACGGCTCTTAATCTGGTTCCAAGATTACCTCTCTGGGCGTAAACAGGCAGTTGTTTTAAAAGGAAATAAGTCAATATATTTACCCGTCTCAGCAGGAGTGCCACAAGGATCAGCATTAGGCCCTACGTTGTTCCTCGTTTATATTAACGATATAGTTAAAAATATTGAATCTGTTATTAAATTATTCGCTGATGACACAAATTTATCCATTGAAAATCCTGTTCTCAGAGCCGAGATTTTAAATTCAGACCTGAGTAAAATTTTTGAATGGGCAAAAAAGTGGAAAGTTCTTTTCAATCAAACTAAAACCGAATTATTAAATTTAGGCAGGCAACAGAATCCGGATTTTACTGAATTAAAGTTTGGCGATAACACATTACAAGATGTAGAAAAGCACAAGCACCAATAGGTGTAATCGTTCAAAATAATTGTAAATGGGAGTCCCAAACAAAATCTATCGTAGCCAAATGCCGCTTATTGATTTCTTGTCTGCGCTCATATAAATATAGATTAAGCAGAAAATCCCTAGAGAACATGTATAAATCATTCATATTGCCAAGTATTGATTACGCAGACGTTGTATGGGATAATTGCACTACCGGATTGGCAGATGAATTAGGTCTTCACTTAGAGGCAATACGCGAGGAACAAGTCACCGACAATTATATCAAGAATCGGGTTTTACTGCACTCTCTGAACGACACAATTGAACGCCATAGATTAATATTATTTCATAAAATTGTTCATAACAAAGTTCCCCCTTATTTAAGTGCTGAACTCCCACCTCTCGTATCTGCAGAAAACCCGTATCACAGGAGACACCCATTAGAACGCAAGATTCCATCGTATAAAACAGAATTGTATAAATCATCGTTTTTCCCATCAACACATCTATGGATTGCCTTGCTTGATGAAATCAAACTTATCGAATCCATAAACCAATTTAAAAGATATTTAACTGCTAACGATCCGTATTTTTATATTGGAGAACGACAGGTCCAAGTGATTCACAGTAAATTAAGGTTAGGCATGACCGATTTAAACCAGCACCTAGTCGATAGGCATTTGAGCAATAATCCAGCGTGTGCCTGTGGCCACGCATCAGAAGAGTCGTAAAACACTTTCTTTTAGATTGCCCTCAATACGATAGAGACCGAACCAGAACAATAAGTACTCTCCCCACTGATCAAATTACGATATCAACACTCTTATTTGGTGATGCAAGTTTGTCAAAAGAATTAAACGAATCTGTTTTTGATAAAGTCCAGGAATATATTATTTCAACTGGCCGACTTGGGGCAAAACGAATTTGAGTGCAGTATGCCCCATTCATTATAGATAATTTAAGTCTAAATTTAATTAAGAAGTTATAGCGATTGTTATTGGTATATATATGCAATTGTGATGTATACTTTTATGTACTCTCTCTCTCTCTCTCTCTCTCTCTCTCTCTCTCTCTCTCTCTCTCTCTCTCTCTCTCTCTCTCTCTCTCTCTCTCTCTCTCTCTCTCTCTCTTTCTCTCTCTTTCTCTCTCGCTTACTCTCTCTCTCTCTCGCTCTACTTTCCTCTCTCTCTTTCCCTTTTATATTCTTTGTCCATTCTATTGTCGTGTCCTGTCTCCATTATGCCTTTGCTTTTTGTCAAATATGTATAAATATATATATATATGTATGTTTGCACATTTTGTTTGTTTCTCATTTGTTTTGGTTTAAAAAGTACTTGTCGAAGTCTCGTCGCAAGTTATCGTAATCCATATGTTAAATTCTCCCGTTAGGGTCACCACCATAAGCTTGAGCTTGTTGATGATCCGTAACATGTATCATGTTCAAATACATATAAATTGTTGAATAAACACTGTTTAAACCAAGCATGACAAATGTCGACCTGCATCAGTGACAGTGCAGTTCATTCACAGAAAATACCTGTTGTTCTGCGGCTGTCTATTCAACTTTCTTTTTCACTAACTATTTTCATTTCATATTTGTAGTAATCTGTTACATCGTGGAGAAATATCTCTTGTTTGATAACACAGTTTGTTGTGCATGGCTTGCTTCTTCTTTTCTTTAGTTGTATATGTTGTTTCTATTGTATTATGAATGTACATGTACATACGGCTTCTTTGTTTATATGTTGTTTAGACTTCATTCTCCCGCAGTGGGGCACTGCGGTTATGAAATTAAAGGCCCCTCCTGTTTTTGGAACCGCAGGAGCTTTCTAGTTTGCTGTTAGGTAGATTTTTGGTTCCTCTTTCCTGTCATGCTCTCTTTTTCTTCATGAATTCTTTTCTTTTTTCTGCCTTCTTGCTCATTCACCTGTATTTTTTCCAAAAATCTCTTCTCTTGCCGCTTGTCTCGCGATTCATGTATAGTTTAATCTGTTAGTGTTCTGATGTAAGTCCAGCAGTAGATAGGTTAAGCCTATTTTAACATACTGGAAACTGGTAATCTTCCAGTAGGTATTAATTTCGTTTTACTAAAGCCTGCTGGGACACAAGTAATAGGTTAGTGCATTTGTAAACAGGAATCGCTTGACAAGTGGCCCCCTTCATCCCCCCCTTCCTCGTCCTGATATGGCTCTGCGTAGTAGGCTGGACGTTAAGCAACAAATAAACAAACAAACAAAAGACTTCATTCAAATCAAGTAAAATCTCAGTTACATTTCATTATAAATTAACGATTACATGCTGTACTAGGGATTTTTTTCAATTTCATTAGTTTGTTTGTTGTTGTTTTTTTTTTAACCTGCACAGTGTGGTTGTGAAATGTGATATGGAAACAGTGACGTTGTTAACATTAACTCCAGTGTGTGAGTTGTAAATGTGTGTTGGAATCATGACATCATTTAACATAGAAAAGTACCTGAATTGGTTGCTGGAGTGGGTTTTTTTATTAAAATTATTTAACATGTACGATTATAGTGACAGAAAGTTGCTGTGAAAGTTTAGTTGATTGTGCTCTTTGAATATCTGAATTAGAATACAAATAGGCAGTGTGTGTGTGTGTGTGTGTGTGTGTGTGTGTGTGTGTGTGTGTGTGTGTGACACTGTGTGTGTGACACTGTGTGTGTGTTGCTGTGTGTGTGTGTGTGTGTGTGTGTGTGTGTGTGTGTTCGTGTGTGTGTGTATGTGTGTGTGTGTGAGTCTGTGTGTATATGAACTCACAGCTTGTATTGTAATTTATTGAGCATATTTGAAAGAATGCTTGCAGACTTGAGAATAAATCTCAGTGTTTGATAGAAAAAATACTGTGATGTTTATTCAGGCACATGTGTTGCGATTATGCATGGAGCAGATCTGTGTTCCCTGTGATTGTTTTATGTGTGAAATAGCTCTTTGTGATCATGTGAAAATTAGCTCTTTGTGATCATGTGAAATAGCTCTGTGATCGTGTGAAATAGCTCTTTGTGATCATTCACCACTTTTATTTTTCATACATATGTAATTTGATATATATATATATATATATATATATATTGTGTAATGTGTTTTTTTAGTCTGACATTTTTCATATACACATGGTGAAATGAGACGCTCTGTGATATAATATTTTTCATCTTTCATCTTGTTTTGTCCATTGTCTTTCATGTGACTTATTCCAAAACAGGTGACTAGTATTTCCCCTCATATATTAGTTAAAAGTAAACCTGTATACAAACATGACACTGTTTTGAGGAAAGGTTTATTTTCAGTCTTCACAATAGAACAGTGGTGAAGTTGTTACTTAATATTACCGTATACTAAGGCGGTATACAGTGTTAGCATTAACCGGAACCTGTTGGCATTTCACTCATTTTTATGTGAAAATACCAGAAAAATGATCGCCAGCCGGGTTAATCTGACTGGTTGTGATTGAATATGATAGTTGTTCATATCAAACTAGAAATGGGGGGGGGGGGGGTCTTAAATGTGGGGAGGGAGGTGTGTCTTAAAAAATTGTTCCACGTACTGTACTCGTTTACAAAACCATGTAGCGTGAACATTGTGTACTGTGTAAATATTTAGCTTTGTTTTTATACATTAGATATATAGACGGTGAGTTAATTTGTTTCAGCCCATTTATTTACCATACATTGTATGTATCAAATAACCAAAGGGAAGTAACCGCTCTTAATGCATACGACATGTGTAATAGAGTAAGCGAGAGTTGTACGGTACCTTTTCTCCTGGCACCTGAGAGAACAAAGGTTCCGTACAACTCTCGCTTACTCTATTACACATGTGGTATGCATTAAGAGTGATTACTTCCCTTTGGTTATTTGATATCTTAACATCGCTCTGCCTCATTCTGTTTGAAATACATTGTATGTGTTACAGACCTGGGAACCCATACGATTTCGCCGTATTTTGTACGCATGATTGTCGAGAATACGCTCAGTACGGTCAGTGGGACAAAAATACGACGAGAAAAATTCCTAGACTACTTTTCTTCACAAGCCCATCCTGAAGCCGATCCAGTATTTTGGCACATGATTAAGTCACTATATTAGCCGCTGTACAAAAAAATATAATCGGATCGTGTCAATCGATCAAAACAACCAGGCAAACGAAAGTACATGTACGGTATTTGGCGAAATCGGCTCTGAGAATAAACAAGTGAAACAAAGAAGAAAAGTGAAAAAGTTTGAAGAAAAATATCACACACACACACAATTTCTAACCAACACACACATGTAGTCCCACCCGGAATAAGCTTTTTTGGGATGATTTATGACTTTTGCGCACATTTCGAGCAGACGAAAACACAACATGGCGGCTCTCGCTCCTCCAACTATCGTGAGACACAAAAAAATGAAATCTCGCGCGCGCGAGATCCTGATACATCCGGTGTTTCTCTGTACGCTTTTTTTTTTTTTTTTTTTTTTTTTCTTTCTTCTTCTTTCTCTGTACGCTTGTCACGACGACTTGTTGACAAACGAAGATTTGCGAATGAAAGAAAAAAGCGCTGAGTCTTGAGTAGAAAGCTAATAAAGTACCGGTAATCGCTAATCGAGCGAAATGAAAATCCGCGGCGACTTCCATTAGGTGAATGCTATTCAAGTTTAGGTAACGTTTTAGCCGCATCTTTTTATAAGCGGCAATGCGATTTTTTTTTTTTAAAGTCGCGGCTTGTAGTCCGTCAAATACGGTACAGTTTTTGTCAGTAAAAATTGAAAAAAAGCATTTGTTTTAAATGTATAGGTAAACTTAATTAACGGTGTGACGGACGCGCATGAGGCATGTTTTAATCATGGATGTGCAAACGCTGTGTGGAGTACGCTCATTTTTTTGAAAATACACCAAGTTTGTTTGAGAATACTCAAAGTGCAAAACAGGGGTTCCCAGGTCTGGTGTTAGTCTTGCAATCAGAAAATACATATGTACTGTAATTGGTCTTGCAAACAAATGTGAGTGCTGTACAGAAAAGTTATATAATACTTTCCATTTTTGTACTAACAGAAAAGATGAATCTGTGCAATACTTGCTTTCACGATCTGTACATTACAGTAGGAAAATTGTGCATTTATGAAATGAATTATGTAAGTGTACATTATATTTTGATGTGTTTATTTACAGTCACTGGCAGGTGTTTGTCAGTAATAATGTTCTGCACCAACTTATAATGTTTGGACAGGAATGAAATAAACTAACAAAGGGAATCAAACACAACCATAAATGAGTTCTCATGCAGAACCAGTCTCCAGGGTCGATGTACACAAAGTGAAAGTGGGTGCTACCCAGCTGGGTGGGAGCCATCCACGGGGTCTGATTGGTTGAAATCACATTAACAAATCTCATATTCAACCCCCCGCAGGTTAGGGGGAAGAATTTACCCGATGCTCCCCAGCATGTCGTAAGAGGCGACTAACGGATTCTGTTTCTCCTTTTACCCTTGTTAAGTGTTTCTTGTATAGAATTATGATAGTCAATGTTTGTAAAGATTTTAGTCAAGCAGTATGTAAGAAATGTGTTAAGTCCTTTGTACTGGAAACTTGCATTCTCCCAGTACGTTGCAAGCCCCTGGAGCAAATTTTTTATTAGTGCTTTTGTGAACAAGAAACAATTGACAAGTGGCTCTATCCCATCTCCGCCCTTCCCCTGTCTCGATATAACCTTTGTGGTTGAAAACGACGTTAAACACCAAATAAAGAAAGAAAGAAAGGTTTGAACACTGTATTGATCTAACTGTGTATCTTGGTTATAATTTATGTTTGAACACTGTATTGATCTAACTGTGTAACTTGGTTATAATTTATGTTTGAACACTGTATTGATCTAACTGTGTAACTTGGTTATAATTTATGTTTGAACACTGTATTGATCTAACTGTGTAACTTGGTTATAATTTATGTTTGAACACTGTATTGATCTAACTGTGTAACTTGGTTATAATTTATGTTTGAACACTGTATTGATCTAACTGTGTAACTTGGTTATAATTTATGTTTGAACACTGTATTGATCTAACTGTGTAACTTGGTTATAATTTATGTTTGAACACTGTATTGATCTAACTGTGTAACTTGGTTATAATTTATGTTTGAACACTGTATTGATCTAACTGTGTAACTTGGTTATAATTTATGTTTGAACACTGTTTTGTTCGCTTTGTTCATTAGTTTTGTGTATTATGAATGTACAGAGTAATAAGAACATTGTTCAAATTATGCATGCAGGCTCATTGTGCATTTTGTAGATAAGGTAAGCAGCTCTAGAGTTACGTTTTACTATCTCTACTTGAATTTTTGTTTTGTACATAAATTACTCATACTTTTGTATTTGTTGTTGATGATTTACATAGTCACTATAGTTGTTCAGGTATGAAGATTAGGACAGTAATGGGTGAGGTAGCATGTACTTTAACAGAGTTATGACACTATGACATTATCTGTGTGTGTGTGTGGGACAAAAAGTTTTAGTCCAGTACTTTGCTATATGTCCCGTGTACATTTCGGAGTTGAGAGAATTTCTCACTTGATTTGAGTCAAGGGGTACCCAGACATGAAAAATCACGGAGTTGATCGGGCACCACCCTGGTACATTTTGCGTAATGGCCGAATCCAAGATGGCCGCCATCGGCCGCATTGAAAATCCTAACTTTTGTGTTTTTGACAATATTTTCACTTGCAATACCTCTAATCCAAATGATTTTGATGTGTTGAGTTCATTTCTGGTATTATTTTGTTTATTTGGGGTCATCTTGGCCTAATCCAATATGGCCGCCATCGGCCGCAGTGACAATCCTAATTTTTGCGTGTTTGACAATATAACCACTTGTAATACCTCTAATCCAACTGATTTTGATGTGCTGAGTTCATTTCTGGTATTATTTTGTCCCTTTGCAGTCATTTTGGCCTTCAAATGCCATGTTCAATGTAATGTTCGTATACTGATGACCTTATCCGTAACCTGTGACAATTTTTTTAGCAATAATCCCAGGTGTAGTAATCTAAATAGAAGCGTTTAAGCATGTACAAACAAACAAACAGACAAACAAACACAATAAAGCAAACAAGAGGGAATTCTTGATCAGTTTGATCCGCCTGGGTGACTCGGAAGGCGACCCTCCTCAAATCTGGGCTGCCGTGCACACACTTGTGTCTTCTGCAGTAGTGCCAATGATTCGTGTTGGCTTCCTTCCCGTGGTACCAAGACCCATTACTGAGCGTGCTACAGTGAGACACTGTCTCACAAACTTTCAAAGTTGTCGCAGACAGCTGAACCAAGCATCAATGGCAGTTTGGTGCGATGAAGGCGTGTTCGCTGTGGCAGCAGATGTTTACCTGCATGAGACAGAACAGTTCAAGGATCTGCTCCTTTGCTTGGGACCCTTCCACTGGACTCGCATTCTGCTCAGGTGCCAGGGCAAACTGCTTCAAGGTTCTGGCCTGGATGACGCGCTGGTTGAATGTGGCGTGTTTGGACGTGGAGTGATCGAGTCGGCCTTGAATGGCAGCCATTATGTCCGAGCTCTCACTGGAATGCTGATTGTGGAGGACCTGATTCGGTCGCTCCAGTGGCAGATGTTCTGGCAACACAAAGAAGAAACTGCATATCCAGAGCTAGAGCAGGTGAAGGCTCTGCAAACTTCACTTGCTGCAAACATGCGTTGTTCTGAGGAGTTCAAGACCCTGAGTGGACAAGTTGAGAAGTTGTATCGGGACTTTGTGGAGTTTGAGAAGGAGTGTGAGGCCAAGTCTGAGCTCTGCCAATTCTTTGGTGTTTGGCTGCGGATAGTCGCCGTCATCAAAAACACTGTTGCCTCCGACAGAGAAGGAAATTGGAATCTACATGCAGCTAGTGTCGAGGACTCTATGCCGATCTTTGCAGAATTTGACTGCATCAATTATCGGCGTTACGGCTCGTGGTATCTTGAGCAAATCAAGGTGCTAGAGTTCACCCATCCTGAGCTCTATCGACGATTCTCTATGGGCCAGTGGGTTGGTCAGGATCGTCCAGGCTGGTTCTGTGCTGTAGGAGGCGACATGAAGGTTGAGCAGACCATCCAGCGAGTGTCCAAGGGACCTGGAGGTCACTATGTAGTGGGAGCTACACGAAATGCTGGTTCTGTGGCAGAATTTGAACTCTTGTTCCACGAGATTGGGTGTATAACCAATCTCCTCAACCAGCTCACCACCAACCACCCCATGGACCACACAGAAAGCCATCTTCGGCATGCTCTAAGCTCTACTCGCCGTGTCAAATTCAATCAGAATGTTGAGAAGCTGCTAGACTTTGTGATTGAGTGACAGAATCCTTACTCGGTGGTGGTTCAAGAACCCGTGCCACTGCATCACCTGTTGACCAAGCTGGCTGTTGACCGACAAGTGGCTGAGCGTCTTCTCAAGTGTCTCGAGAAGGGCGAGCGTGTCTATCAGTCATACAGGCAGGAGGTGCTGGTCGAGAAGACCAAGAAAATGAGCGCAACCATATCAAAGAGGAAGCTGCCCCAGTTCAACGAACAGCCACAGAAAACACCAGCAACCATTCTCACAGAAAAGAAGGATCTCTCATCCAAGGACGTTGCGGAGGCACAGAGAAGCATGGACATTGCAAAGGAGCGTGGCATGGACATCAAGCAGATACTTGATCACGATCTGCTGCCAGTGACTCCACTGTTTGATGGTGATCTTCCCGCTCACGCCAACAAGTCAGCACTTGTTGTTGAAATTGAATCTCAACTGGACCTCACTCAATGGAATCTGACGTTTCTTCTCCCCACTCATGTTGTGGTGGACTTCATGTCAAAGATGCGACAGATGCCGCTAGCAGAATTTTCTACCCTCGGGGATGTAGTCACTGCAGTCATCACATCAGCCACAAGCCTCTGCCATGAGTCGGACTACATTCACCTGGTGCTAGATTCATACATTGAATTTTCCCTGAAAGAAGGAGAGCGCATGAGGCGAACTAATGTGACGCCTATTGACATTATTGGCATGAACGCAAACACACCCATCCCTCGGCAGCTTGATAAGTTTTGGGCATCCGAGAAGAACAAACGGAATCTTCAGCTGCTGGTTCGAGATATGGTGAGCAATCGAGCTGAAGGAAATCCTGTCATCATCGCCAGCTCTGTCGTCTCTGATGATGAGGTGCTTCCAGCCAAAGCAGCTGGCGGTGAAGAAATCTCGGACCTGCACAGCTGGATTGAAGAGGCAGACGCCAGACTGGTGGTACATGTGGAGTGGGCCGTTTGTGTCAAACAGTGCAAGAGAGTTGTAGTATGTTCCAACGACACGGACACGTTCGCTCTACTGCTTCACTACACCCCTCAGTTCCAAGCGCTGGGGTTGAAGGAAATCTGGCAGCAGTACAGTACAGGTGAGAAGCGGCGGATGCTTCCACTGCACCTACTAGCAGTTTCTAAGCTTGGAGCACTGCTGGCCAAGTGTGTGATCAAAGCACACATACTGACTGGAGATGACTGTATGAGTAAGGTTGGAACGAAGCACGCTGCTATAGCCACTGACCCTGTACGGTATCTGATGAACTTTGGAGAGACAGACAGCTTGTCAGAGCAAGATGAAGCTCTGGCAGAAAAGTACCTTGTACGTGTCTGGGTGGGTGTAAGATCAAAAACAACAGCGGAAACGTTCCACCAGCTCAGAGTGGAGTACTACAGCTGTGCCAAAGCTGGAATTGACTCTCTCCCACCCACAAGCAATGTCATCAGAGGCCACATCCGCAGAGCAGCCTTTCTGGTGTACAAAGCATGCCATCTGCTTGGGGCGACCAGTCAACAACGTGAGGACAATCTAGAACCACTAGAACATGGGTGGGAGCAACATTTTGGCACCCTGTTGCCATCTAAATGCATGAAGCCCCTGCCACCCACTTTGCTCACAATATGCAAGTGTGCAGGCAAGTGTGACACACGACGGTGTGGGTGCTGTTCTGCTGGAGTTT
Source organism: Littorina saxatilis (assembly GCF_037325665.1). Taxonomy (NCBI): domain Eukaryota; kingdom Metazoa; phylum Mollusca; class Gastropoda; order Littorinimorpha; family Littorinidae; genus Littorina; species Littorina saxatilis. The sequence goes on along the minus strand of NC_090250.1, from coordinate 5,702,846 downwards.
CATGCGTCATATTCTGCCATGGAAAAGCAGATAATTCTCCATGTTCCAATCAGTGAGGGAAAGAGACACTTGCAGTTACATTGAGAATGTATACTACTTGCATGCATACTGGATAACTTTTCTGTTCGTGTTGGAATGTGTCATTGACCACACAAAACAGAAACAAAGTGAAAAAGCAGCAAAGACAGTTTTAGTTGAATAGGTAAATAGGGTGTTTACTTGTGAATTCAAGATCAGAATGACTTATACCTTTAACAGTGAATCATACTGTGAAAATGCATGTCAGAACTAATAGCATTGTGTATAGGAGCCCAGTTGTTACTGCTACTGAGAATATCGCCTGGTTACGTTCAAGACTGTCGGTATAAGAAAATTACCTTGACATTGGAAGGTCAAGATGACCCCAAATTCACACAATAATACCAGAAATGAACTCAGCACACCAATATCAGATGGATTAGATATGTCACAAGTGTATATATTGTCAAAAACACAAAAGTTAGGATTTTCACTGCGGACAGTGGCGGCCATATTGGATTCGGCCAAGATGACCCTAAATGAACAAAATAATACCAGAAATGAACTCAACACATCAAAATCATTTGGATTAGAGGTATTGCAAGTGAAAATATTGTCAAAAACACAAAAGTTATGATTTTCAATGCGGCCGATGGCGGCCATCTTGGAATCGGCCATTACGCAAAATGTACCAGGGTGGTGCCCGATCAACTCCGTGATTGTTCATGTATGGGTACCCCTTGACTCAAATCAAGTGAGAAATTCTCTCAACTCCGAAATGTACACGGGACTTTTAAACAAGTACAGGACTATTTAGGTTTGCAGAAAAAATACTGTTACCACAACCTTTTAAAAAAAAAATTGTTGGGGGGGGGGGGGGGGGGGGATATATTTGTCACTCATGCATGCATGACACATGGCCCGCAGTCTATAGTCGGATCATCACAGCAAGAGTTGACCAAAACAGGTACATGTAGAGCCCCACAGATGAAAACAAAGCATACCTGTATTATCATGGAAACGTGGTTGGAGGCCTGGGAAGGGGGGGCAACCTTTTGATCAGTGTTAGTAGAATTAATGAAGGAGTTGTAAGCCAGAGTGACTGAAGCAAATGCAAATTAAATTTTGTCCATTTTTGACAAATGGTTTTGTTCTTTTTCACACACATGTATCAAAATGTGTCGATCGTCAGATACTGTATTTTGAAACAGTAATATCAAAGCAAGCCTCAAGTGGGTTATACATTATGTCTGATGGGACTTGGATCTGCATAGATCTAGAAGTTTTATGAGAGTCTCAGTTTTCACAAATCTAAGTGGCTGTTGTTTTGAAAGTTGTTTATTATATTTGACTAGAGTGATTATTCATCTCTCATGCTATTTATTCCTTGTGTATTTGGTACGAAGGTGTACACATTCCCCCCGCGGGTTAGGGGGAAGAATTTACCCGATACTCCCCAGCATGTCGTAAGAGGCGACTAACGGATTCTGTTTCTCTTTTTACCCTTGTTAAGTGTTTCTTGTATAGAATATGGTCAATTTTTGTAAAGATTTTAGTCAAGCAGTATGTAAGAAATGTTAAGTCCTTTGTACTGGAAACTTGCATTCTCCCAGTAAGGTAATACATTGTACTACGTTGCAAGCCCCTGGAGCAAATTTTTGATTAGTGCTTTTGTGAACAAGAAACAATTGACAAGTGGCTCTATCCCATCTCCCCCCTTTCCCCGTCGCGATATAACCTTCGTGGTTGAAAACGACGTTAAACACCAAATAAAGAAAGAAAGGTGTACACATCCTTCATGAAAAAAGTTTGATTTGTGTGTTTTCAGGGTTGGTCATTTTCTATTCTCATGCTGTTTGATATTGCACTATAGGTAGTACTTTGATGATGAGATGTATGGACATTTGAAAGAGACATGTTCTTGTGTAATTTGATTGATGAAACTTTGGTACAAGCAAATAAAATAGAAACATAAGAAAACTGGAGATGTGGAAACCTGTTTTTGAATGGATGCTTGATTTGAATGAGGAAAGATGAGTTCATTGCTTTTTGGCTCTCTTTTTCTGCATGTGTGTGTGAGTGTGTGTTCAAATGTACCTTTGAATGAAAGACTCAAAATGCACGCAAAACAAACCAGTTGAAAAAAAGTCAGAAAAAAACCGGATCAAAGGTGGGGATAACCTCACCTCCCTTATAACGGAAGAGTCCATTAAAGTGGACTCGTCCAGAACCTCAAACTGACCCTGAACATATGTACTTTTAGTGTACTCTTAATGTACTAATATTGTACCCAAAATGTACCGAGAATGCACTCTTATAAGGGTACATTGCAAAGTTTTCTAAAATTTCATCAAAATGTTCCAACCTGTCCCCCCTAAAATGTCTATAATGGACTAACCTGACACCCCTCCCGGACGAGTCCATAAAGTCCGAATATTAGGCCTTTTCCACCACATGGAATAACCCATCACCCCTTATATGGTGTTGGTATCTTCCATATTCAAAATGGAATAACCCATCACCCCCATTGTTAATAATGGTACCTTTTGAAGTAGGGATTTTTGCACATGTTGTTTCCAAATCCTTTCAGTTGCTTGGTGTTGATGTTGTCTGCCCATGTGTGTTTGTGTGTGTGTTTATGTGTGTGTGCACGTGTTTGTGTGTGTGTTTGTATGTGTGAACAAGAACAAGAACAAATGTTTATTGTCCTCAAACCAAAAAGGTTATTGACACATTGCTATGAATTCTAAAGCATTCTGCGACAAACCTTCCGAGACATATTTGAACATCTTTGTCCATAAATATTTCACTTGGTTTATAATTAATATAATCTACATCAATATTAGTCACGTCTTTTTTAAACTTTTCTCTACTTTCATGGAATTTTACGCATTCATCCAGAAGATGATATTCATCTTCAACAATGTTACATACCATACACAAACGATTTTCTCTTTGTATGTTATGATGTCTTCCAGTTTCTATTTTTAGATTGTGACTAGTTCTTAATCGACTTAAAGCTGTCCTGTGATTTCGATTTTCTATCATTGTCAGATATGATATGATGTGTGTGTGTGTGTGTGTGCATGTGTATGTCAGAGAGAGAGAGTGTTTGTTATCACATGCAGAACCCAATAAATGCCAGGACAGGAATATAACCACTTCACGTTCCAATTGTTGTTTCTCTCTCAGCAGAGTGGCAAGGCTGTCTTTTAGAGAAGCCCGCTTCATAGTTGGGAGTGATTGAAATTCAGAGTTGAAACAAAGAAAAAAGGAGAGCCCCAGCAAATGGTGTCTCTCCTGAAGAAAGAGTCAGTCAAGGGAGGCAATGGAGACAAGCAACAATCTGAATCGCTCTCACTTTCTCTCTTTTCCATACCCAAACTCACACGGTGACAATGTAAGTGTCAGATTCTTTATTTAACCTAATTAAGAAAAATATACAAACTTCATTCATTGCAAATTTCTCTTTCAATCATCAAACATAAAACTGGTTTTGAATTGGTGAAAACGGAAATAAAAAGTGATATAAATCTTGAATTCAAGAAAAACAAGTCGCGTAAGGCGAAATTACATTTAGTCAAGCTGTGGAACTCACAGAATAAAACTGAACGCACTGCATTTTTTTTATCATTGACCGTAGTCCGCCGCTTGTGCAAAACAGAGTGAAACTGACGAGCCTGTTTAGCGCGGTAGTGGTTTCGCTGTGCTACATAGCACGCTTTTCTGTACCTCTCTTCGTTTTAACTTTCTGAGCGTGTTTTTAATCCAAACATATCATACCTATATGTTTTTGGAATCAGGAACCGACAAGGAATAAGATGAAATTGTTTTTAAATCGATTTCGGAAATTTAATTTTGATCATAATTTTTATATTTTTAATTTTCAGAGATAGTTTTTAATCCAAATATAACATATGTATATGTTTTTTGAATAAGAAAATGACGAAGAATAAGATGAAATTGTTTTTGGATCATTTAATAAAAAAATAATTTTAATTACAAGTTTCCGATTTTTAATGACCAAACTCACTCATTAGCTTTTAAGCCACCAAGCTGAAATGCAATACCAAACCCCGGCCTTCGTCGAAGATTGCTTTGCCAAAATTTCAATCAATTTAATTGAAAAACAAGTCGCGTAAGGCGAAAATACAATATCTAGTCAAGTAGCTGTCGAACTCACAGAATGAAACTGAACGCAATGCCATTTTTCAGCAAGACCGTATACTCGTAGCATCGTCAGTCCACCGCTCATGGCAAAGGCAGTGAAATTGACAAGAAGAGCGGGGTAGTAGTTGCGCTAAGAAGGATAGCACGCTTTTCTGTACCTCTCTTTGTTTTAACTTTCTGAGCGTGTTTTTAATCCAAACATATCATATCTATATGTTTTTGGAATCAGGAACCGACAAGGAATAAGATGAAAGTGTTTTTAAATTGATTTCGACAATTTAATTTTGATAATAATTTTTATATATTTAATTTTCAGAGCTTGTTTTTAATCCAAATATAACATATTTATATGTTTTTGGAATCAGCAAATGATGGAGAATAAGATGAACGTAAATTTGGATCGTTTTATAAATTTTTATTTTTTTTTACAATTTTCAGATTTTTAATGACCAAAGTCATTAATTAATTTTTAAGCCACCAAGCTGAAATGCAATACCGAAGTCCGGGCTTCGTCAAAGATTACTTGACCAAAATTTCAACCAATTTGGTTGAAAAATGAGGGCGTGACAGTGCCGCCTCAACTTTCACGAAAAGCCGGATATGACGTCATCAAAGACATCTATCCAAAAAATGAAAAAAACGTTCGGGGATTTCATACCCAGGAACTCTCATGTCAAATTTCATAAAGATCGGTCCAGTAGTTTAGTCTGAATCGCTCTACACACACACACAGACACACACACGCACACACACACGCACATACACCACGACCCTCGTTTCGATTCCCCCTCGATGTTAAAATATTTAGTCAAAACTTGACTAAATATAATGAGGGTGTGACAGTGCCGCCTCAACTTTTACAAAAAGCCGGATATGACGTCATCAAAGGTATTTATCGAAAAAATGAAAAAAAAAGTCCAGGGATATCATATCCAGGAACTCTCATGTAAAATTTCATAAAGATCGGCCCAGTAGTTTAGTCTGAATCGCTCTACACACACACACACACACACACAGACCACAACCCTCGTCTATGTTAAAACATTTAGTCAAAATTTGACTAAATGTAAAAAGGAAAATGATTATTAATCTCAAATGTCTTTTAATGTGCACCACACTGAAATTTCTCTGTATGAGATAATAAAGTATTCGTATTCGTATTCGTATTCGTATGTTCTTCTGCATTGCTTTCTAGAGTTTGGGGTTTCACCTTCAAATGTTTGAAAATGAAGTATCCACATAAGAGATATACAAGTGAATCCAAAAAATACATAAAAATGTAGGATTATATATGTCAACATTGTGAAGAAAGGCCAGATTCGTTTTCTGCCGGGAAGACCCCAGAACTAATGCCACATCACACAATGGGATTTCCGCAGTTCTATTCTTAAACCCAGCGCTATCTGGAGAGAGAGATTGTTATATTATTATTATATTCCTTGTTATATGAAGTCTTATAACGCGCGCGTATCTCCAGACTCGGACTCAAGGCGCAGGGATCTATTTATGCCGTGTGAGATGGAATTTTGTACACAATACATCACGCACTCACATCGACCAGCAGATTGCAGCCATTTCGGCGCATATCCTACTTTTCACGGCCTATTATTTCAAGTCACACGGGTATTCCAAGTCACACAGAGATAAACACAGACACCGATTTTACTAAACGTATGCACTGCAATTTGAACGCTGCGCAGCTCTCGTTCCACAAAGAAGAAGACCTATGGAACAAAATAACAGTAAGAAAACTCAGATTTAAGCTTACATGTTACCATTACCATTTAGGGTTCATTAATTTTAAAAATATGATGGAAAAAAATTGATTTTAAAATCGTAGATTGCCTTATTTGCTAAAGATAGTATACACACACAAAAACATGCATTGAGGTGCAGATGGCGAATACAATAGATATACAATATCTGTTCAAGTTTTTACGGGTGGAAAAAAATGAGCAGATTTACATTAATCAGAATAAGATAACCAAGTTGTGACTAATCGTAAAGATTGCTGCAAACTCCAAGAACTTTCCTTTATTTTCTTCTTTTATCTTATTTTATAGGGATTAGATATTTTTGGTTAAGAAAACCCATCATTAGCGCTGTGATGTTTTTACTATAATATACATTACTAAAAGCGGGTCTAATTTGGCATCACTTACAAGTCTTTTTTCTTCTTTTTTTGCAAGTGATTAAAGTGCCAAGTTGGATTTACCATGAATATTTTATACACAAAGTCCTTTATCATTTTCATCAAACAAGTAACTGATGTTTACCATGACATTAAGCACTATGTACACACTTTCATCTTTCATACCATAGCAGTGACATATTGTACATATACAGCCTTCTCCATCCATTCACACAAATGATACAAAGCAACCAATAAATCTTATATTCATGGGTGGAGAAAGGCTACCGTAACAGCATTTATTCATGTCTGCGATGCTTTCAATGAATATTTACAAGATGCAAATGAATATTTTTGACACAACAATTGTACTTTCTGAAACCTAGTGTTGAAATTGACACCTGTAAAACACAGCCCCTGGCGCCCCCCCTTAATTCCCATGCCTGCTAGTGTTGAAATTGACACCTGTAAAACACAGCCCCTGGCCCCCCCTTAATTTACATTTCCAATCTTCCTCTTAATTCCCATGCCTGCTAGTGTTGAAATTCACACCTCTAAAACACAGCCCCTGGCCTCCCCTTAATTTAAATGTCCAATCTTCCCCTTAATTCCCATGCCTGCTAGTGTTGAAAGTCACACCTGTAAAACACAGCCCCTGCCCCCCCCCCCCCCCCTCTTAATTCCCATGCCTGCTAGTGTTGAAAGTCACACCTGTAAAACACAGCCCCTGCCCCCCCCCCCTCTTAATTCCCATGCCTGCTAGTGTTGAAAGTCACACCTGTAAAACACAGCCCCTGCCCCCCCCCCCCCCCCCCCTCTTAATTCCCATGCCTGCTAGTGTTGAAAGTCACACCTGTAAAACACAGCCCCTGGCCCCCCCTTAATTTACATTTCCAATCTTCCCCTTCCCATTCAGCGAGATCCTAAACAAAAATGCGAACAAAATGTACATGGTCTTTAATCTCAAACAGTTTCATCTGATTATGAATTTGACAATAGTTATACTCTGAGTAGTAGGAAAATTCTGAATTAGTTAACGAAGATCGAAGAACAACCAGGAAACAAGCCTATAAAATCAAGAATATAATGCCTGGAGCAGAATTTCAACTTATCACAAAAAAGATCAGTCCCAAACGGCGCCCTTTCAACTTTACCCAAGTGACAGGAAACCAGTTCTGTTTCTCAGAGTCATTAACATAAACAAAAAGAATATATTCTCAGGAGGAATTAAGCAATAACATATCAACAAGAGTGATAGAAGTCTGTGTCCTACAATTGCCATGAAGCATAACAAACATACAAAGGTATGAACCAGATTCGTAACAAAAACAAAATCAAAGCCAGCACAAATCTATCAGATTTGTTGCCAACAACAATGGATTTTTAAAGGAAAAAATAAAGAATTCAAGAGTAACCGTTGACTAGGAAGATACAGAATTATAAACTAAGACAAAATGTGACACAATACGTATCCTGCTGTGAGCTTATACCCCTGAAACACTGTAATCATAACTAATGAAGCAGAGTAAATGAAGCAAATGTCTTTGTACTCTGGCATTTGTGATACAAGATGGCCGCATTTCCTTACAACCATGATAGAAAATACATAACGTGTAAACAGGCTCACATTCTTTCTTTATTTGGTGTTTAACGTCGTTTTCAACCACGAAGGTTATATCGCGACGGGGAAAGGGGGGAGATGGGATAGAGCCACTTGTCAATTGTTTCTTGTTCACAAAAGCACTAATCAAAAATTTGCTCCAGGGGCTTGCAACGTAGTACAATATATTACCTTACTGGGAGAATGCAAGTTTCCAGTACAAAGGACTTAACATTTTTTACATACTGCTTGACTAAAATCTTTACAAAAATTGACTATATTCTTCACAAGAAACACTTAACAAGGGTAAAAGGAGAAACAGAATCCGTTAGTTGCCTCTTACGACATGCTGGGGAGCATCGGGTAAATTCTTCCCCCTAACCCGCGGGGGGGAAACAGGCTCACAAAACATAATCCTTCTTCCCACCCCCAACCCTGCCTTTCCCATTTCACTGTCGTCCAACTCGGACTAGAGGCCCTCCTGGTAATGAAATCTGACATACACACAATTTCAACCAGGAACAGTACAACACTTGTTAGTTCACACGTGTTAATTCACAGTGACTTATATACATAAAACATTTTGAAAATTATATATTTTCAAAAAAAGCTGGCGATTTCATCTGATTTATTTTGCACCAATTACAGCAAAAAAGCACAGATATTTTGAGCCGCATCCATACATCTCTCTTTCTCTTTCGTGTAACTGAAATTTTCAAATGTACCTTTCTCTCTCTCATCTACTTATAGTTCTCAAATGTACAAATTAGAATGACTTTCAGAGAATGCTACACGATGTAGTACAAGCTGTGTGAACAACTGGGCCGATAGGATATGGCTGGTGTCGCCCCGAGCCGAGTGGCAAGGGGTCAAGGTCAAGGCGATGAGTCGGAATGGACGACTCTTGCATACACAGTTGGGGATCACACAGAAAAATATCAAGCCCAAGTGTAAGGCCTCGTACGTGGCTTAACTAATATTACAATTAATTTTAATACTTTTCTCGTGGGGTTTATTATTATGATTATAATATTGTGGAATAATGGAGAATGTTGAATGAAGCAGATGATTGGCTTTTCTGAAAAATGACCATTTCTGAGTTTTTGTCATCTCCAACAACAGAATGTGATTTCTACCAGTATGCATGTTTATCTTCTGATATCAAAGAGTTGAGATCAAGTATCTCACGAACTATTCTTTAACCTCAAAGAATTCCCGAACCTCTCCTAGTCTCTGCCTGCTTTAGTAAACTAGCATTTTCAAAACCTTTCTTCACAAATGAAACCCTTTAGTAATTTTGGCCCTTTAAACAATTTTTTTTTTACTGGAACACTTTAAGTTTCCCATTCACACAACCATTGCATTTTGTTTTCAATAACTAGAGACAGAAATTCATTCAGGCCTTGAAATCTGGACTTGAGAATTATAATGCTGTACGCACGTCAGTTCACAGTTCGCTATATTTTTTCTATTGGCGTCTCTGTCTGTGTGCTCGGATAGGCTATACTGGGCAGAACAAATTCAGATCTGCTTCTAACACCCTTGCATAGAGGGTGGGGTATAGGTGATCTCAGTCAAATGGCAGAAGGCAATACTCTGAATTCCCTTAACCCAGACCTGGAATGTTTGTCTTTCAGGCAAGGCTTTTAACATAATTATTTCGGTTCCTAGACAATCCTAAAGCAAGAGGTAGCTCAAAGTTTCAGCTGAACTTTTCCCTCCCAAAACATTTTGCTAAACCTAGCCAACACAAGCAAGCAAGGTAAATGCAATCTTTTTTGTCGTTATTATTATGGGAAATTTGTTCTTCTTTCACAGTTAATCTCACAGTATCGAAACTCCGATATTAAAGTAATGAAACCCGATTCATGTTGTTAGGTAGGTTAATTTACCATTAACATTTTCCCTTTCTTTTGTGTTGATATTCAGACAGAGAAACTCCAACTGTTCATAAATTATAACGGCCAGATCGCAGGGTAAACCAGCAGCAGAAGTCAACAGCAAAAAGATTGACGTGTGACATTATGGATTGTCTTTTCTTTTAACTGGAGAACATCTTTCACTTTGTTATTGTGAATGTGAAACTTGGACATTATCATGAAACATGAGATGCCAGGTAGGATTCCCCAGCAGCAGCAGTAGTCAGCAGTAGGAGGGTTGACGTGGAATTGTGGGTTGTCTTTTCCGCTTGACTGGAGAAAGTCACACTGTATCGATCAGCAGGCGCGACCAAATGATCTGAAGCGTGAAAATGACTTCACCCACCCACAGGTAACAATGGCTGGATTATGGTTTGGATGGACTGAGATTTTTTCTGTGTTTAGAAATCCACGACAGGACCACCACACCACACTTAACGAGTCTACATTTATCTCCAGCTTTCTTCAGAATCATGCCACACACTTTGTGGCACACGATTATCAGTCTGCTTAGTCTCCATTTTTTTCACAATCACACCACTGATCTTGTCAATGACTCGTTTTCTGGAAGGCTTGGCTTGTAGATGGGGCTTGGTTTTTCCGTCAAGGTTTCGATGGTTTCGGGGTCCACGATGCCCCTGCAGGCCAGGTAGCGCTTGCGATCCTCCGGCTGCCCAGGTCCCCACTCAGGGGTGGGTTTCAGCAGGAACTTGATTCTCTGCACAGCGACACACACACTGTGAATTAACCAATCATATTTTCTGCTCAGCGACACACACACAATTAATCTAAAAAATTAATCAATCGTATTCTCAGCACAGCGACACACACAGAATTAACCAATCGTATTTTCTGCTCAGCAACACACACAATAAATCTCAAAAATTAATCGTATTCTCAGCACAGCGACACACACAGAATTAACCAATCATAATTTCTGCTCAGCGACACACACACAATTAATCTAAAAAATTAATCAATCGTATTCTCAGCACAGCGGCACACACAGAATTAACCAATCATATTCTCTGCACAGCGGTACATGCAGAATTAACCAATCATATTCTCAGCACAGCGGCACACACACAATTAACCAATCGTATTCTCAGCACAGCGGCACACACACAATTAATCAATCGTATTCTCAGCACAGCGGCACACACACAATTAACCAATCGTATTCTCAGCACAGCGACACAATTAATCAATCTTAGAAATCAAAATATATATGGACTGCTAACGTTCCAAAATTTCAGAATAAAAAAACAAGACTGGTAGGTTATTGCAACGTTTAATTATTTGACAAACAAAATGTTACATTTACAGGCAGACAAACACTTATGATACAGATAATGAATTTATCTCAAAATCATTGACAAATCGCGCTTGCAAGACGAGGGCGAGTGTGCACACTTGAGTTTGTAACTTGGTAAAACTTTTAGCAGCTGCCGATATATCTTGCTCAAAAATATTAATGCAGGGACAAAATATCAAAATTTCAAATAAATTGATATGGGGGGGGGGGAATCACCATTATATTGATACGTTTTTGGTATGGATATACAACCAGGGATGGCCAAATCTCAAAATTTTAACTCACCAACCAGGCTACTAACTTCAAGAAAGTTACTAGCCCGCCAGAAATGTCGCTCAGCCAGGTGAATACCACAGTTGCTGCATCTGTCGTGTTTCTATGGCTTTGAAACTCGATATTACAACCCAAAGTGTTGCATTAGACCAGAATTTTCACTGGTCAGCCGGGTGAGTTGCCAGGTGGTTTCTACTAGGCCGGCGGATTTTTTACTGGCTTGTAGATGGGGCTTGGTTTTTTACTCGCCCCTGGCGATTGGGCGGACGATTTGGCCATCCCTGACAACCCTACTAAAGACGTGGATCCTCACCTGGAAGAGAGGTCCATCAGTGTTGGCGATCTTGTAGATTGCATAGGCGGGGATGGGGATGATGGAGATGAAGCCGATACTCCACCCCATGACGATGGCCCACGAGGGGTAGTGGTAGTCACCGTACGTCACTGGGCCCAGGGTGATCACACTGAACATCCAGATGAACTGGAAAAGCAGTTCCACATTCATTTGATTAAACCATCAAAGCTGTGACCATGACCCGTATGCTTATGGGGGAAGTTCGCGAAAACTCCCGAAGTGTGTGAGGGGGGAGGGGTGTGTTTGTGTGTGTGCGAGTGCCTGCCTGCCTGTGTGTGCATGCGGGTATAATTGTGCGTTTGTTTGCGTGCGCGTTCGTGCGTGTGTGTGTGTGTGTGTGTGTTTCCACGGTGTGTGTGTGTGTTTATGTGTTTGTGTGTGTGTGTGTGTGTGTGTACACCCCCACCCCCCCTACACTATTATGAGCTGACTATTTGCGCCTCGATATTTTATTTATGTTCTTACGTTTTATGTTGTTTATTATGATTCACCACACCCGAGTTTCTCGTAATTGAGATAATAAAGTGTTCTATGTCTATGTCTAACACACACGCGCGTAGGCTAAACAAATCCAATCTGGACTTTCACCTTTATATCACATACCTGTCAAGTCTTACGTTTTTCGCGTAATTCTTACGGAATTTTGATGTTTTTCAAGTCTTACGGCGTAAGCCAAAGATCTTACGGTTTTTACAAAACAATTTGGTCAAATAAAATAAAGATCGCAAAGGTTCGTCTGAGAACAAAGTAACAGCTAAAAAAAACTTGCGGTAACTGATCCGGCGGAAGTACAAGGCAACGCGCATGTGCACACCGTCAGCACGATCTGACTGAGTACTGTGCGACCACGCTTGACCACACGTGACCTCAAATTAAAGCAGTTACATGTACTATTGTTGTTGTTCTCGGTATCTTCAAGGTATTTTCTCACGTTGTGCGAAGTTTTAAGTCATAGAAATGAAACTAAGGGAGTTGTGATGCATTTTCAAAGAGCTAGCGATCGAAAGTGAAAGCAGCCGGATTCCTCATTCCTGTCACATCTGATCATGTCGGACTTGTTTTTAGAACATGCGCGACCTAAAACTAAAGCATTTACATGTAATATGTTTGTTGTTCTAGTATCTACACGGTATTTTCTCACGTTGTACCTAGTGTGAAGCCATATAACTAAAAATAAGGGCGTTATGATGCATTTTCGAAAAGGTAGAGAGCGAAAGTTGGCACCGGATGTCTGTCACAACCGATCATAATAGGACTTGTTTTTAGAACATGCGCGACCTCAAACTAAAGCATTTACATGTCATACTTTTGTTGATCTGGTATTTGTCCTTGATTGTTGAGACACACATGAGTTTATGACTTGTAACCTGTGTGTTTTACATGTACTGTTTGGCTAAAATGTTCTCTTTTGCACATTGTGGTGGGGGTTTCCATTCATGATTGAATCACTGTGCTCAATGAATGAATGTTGAAACACACTTGTCTTGTGCCTTTACTATCAAGTGGTGTTTTTGTGCATTCTGGTAACATTTGTGTGAGGGGTGTAAATCACTAAATGTGTGTCTGGTTGGAAGTGTACTGTCTTTGTACAATTTAGGTGATTCTCAGTACAATTTACATTTAAACATGCTTTGCATTTCAAAATTACATAAAACAGTGCAGTTCAGTGTTGAGAAAAGTTTTTTTTCTTATTATGTGTGAAATAAGGCTGATTTCTTGTTTGTGTGTGTGTGTGTGTGTGTGCATGTATTTAGTTCTTGTGGTGATTAATCTAACGACTTCTGCAGTTTTGCACGTTGTCTTATGCTTTTTGGTGCAAACTTATGGTTTTGTTAGCAAAATCTTATGGTGAGAGTCCACAAGAGCTTGACAGGTATGATATAAACATACATTCTGTTCACAATTAACGAGGACAAACATAATTTACAAACACACATAGTACAACAATTTATCTTTTGTAAAAATTCGGACACACATTTTCCCAATTAATATGAAAGTCACTGAACTCATCTTCTTTTCACTTCACCTTATATCTTGATTCCCCAAAAATTTAGTTCTGCCTTTTCAAATTTTCCAGTAACCCAAACTTTCACTCTAACCAACCTCTTTTGTTCAAAACAGTTTTACCGATACACAATCATTAAAATAAAATAAAAAGAGGTTTAACATAACCGACTTCGCTACCACATAAACAAAAAATGTTTTATTCTCCCCAACAGTACTCTGGTCAACAAAATCATTATTATAGACAGTCATTATAGACAGTCATTATAGACAATCATTATAGACAGTCATTTAATTTCAAGACAATCATCACAGCTTTGAACCGACCCTTTCGTTCAACCAGTCAAAAACAACAACTATAGTAAAAGCTACAGCGCGATCAACGTTCGCCCATTTACGAACTCGCGATGAGATTTGTTTCTTCTGGTCGCCAAGCCTACCGTTTACAAACGCATGCGCACTAATTGGGATTCCCCCAATTTCCTTGACCTTGACCTCAGGACTCTCAAAGCCACTACTTTGGCGTTCAAGTTAGCTCGTGCATACCGAGTAGCTGGCAACTTTGCTTCCGAAGTTCCCACTTTCAAAGTTAATTTCCAGGGCTCTCACTTGACATCATTATATGACGATATCGCATCTTAAGGGTCCTTACCCATCTAAAAGAAACCTCCAACGCATACTACAATTGCAGGACATTCCGGTTTTAAAGGCAGCTCATTGGGAAATGAGCTCAGACACAATATCGAAGACGTGAAATGCGTCAATCGAGCAACTGTCGTAACTTGGCTACAATGAGACGGTCGCCTACCTTGCACTACAGACACGAACTGTGACATTCTTGTTTAATTTAGGTGAAATGCTTGAAACAGAGTGGCTCAAAACCGACAGTTCGATCAGTTACTGACCGAAAAAAACGTGCTCGAGTCATTCGGCGAAGGTGGCGAGCTTTCAAACTATCACGACTGAATAACTCATATTACATCTTTTCATCACGCATTTTTCACACGAGTAGCATAGTGCAGTGGTTACGGATTCGGAATTTCGATCCGACGCTCTGGGTTCAAGTGCCGCTGGGAGCAAAACATTAAAAAAAAAATTTTTTTATTAATCTATTTCTTTATACTTTATAGGCCTCAATTGCATTCAGGCTGCAACAACCGGTTTTTGCCTCTGTGTTAATTTTTTTTTAATTGCGTAAAGAAACTGTCCTATGCTTTCAAAAAAAAAATCCAATCTTGACTTTCAACTGTACATTAATATAAAAAGCAGAAAAAAAGAAAAGAAAAAAAGATCAATGAAGAAGGATGCTCCGCGCCAACAACAAAAAAACAACAACAACAAAAAGAGGCAAAAAAGAAAGGGTTGAAGCTGCCTGAATGCAACTGAGATAAAAAAAAATAAAAAATTAAAAGTACAACATAATCATTTATTCTTCTGCCTAACATTCAGGCCAACAAAGTCATTGTCATAGGCAGTCATTGTCATAGGCAGTCATTCGATTCCAAGACAATCGTCACAGGTTTGAACCGACCCTTTCGTTTAACTATTCAAAAAACAACCGCAATAACGCTGTTAGAAATATAGCACGCTCAACGTTTGTCTTTTTGAACTCGCGATGAGATTTGTTTCTTCTGGTCGCCAAGCTTACCGTTAACGCATGCGTACTAGTTGGGATTCCCCCAATTTTCGCAACCTTGACCGAATCCTCTCGAAGTCACCACTACGGCGTTCATGCATAGGGAACAGTTGGAAAGTTAACTTCGGGAGTTCCCACTTCCAAAAGAGGCCTCTACTTCCAGTGTTTTTGGCTTCTTCCTCATGCATACGGGCCCATAAGAGTACAGAGTAGGAACAAGAGACTACAGGTGAGAAGAACAAGAAAACTGCACTTGGACAGAATGTATCCCTGCTACACCCAAACAGCTATTGGAATAAAAGTCCTCTTTAAGACATCTTTTTTTTGCAATTTTGTCCAAAATAAAGATAACAAGCACATCTACTTGGCAACTCTTATTGTGAGAACTCATTTTTCTCATTATCATTACTTTCATGGGGGAGGGGGGGGGGGAGAGAGACCAAATATTTAAGCAGAAAGGTTATACACTGAAAGACTCTGTGTGTGTGTGTGTGTGTGTGTGTGTGTGTGTGTGTGTGTGTGTGTGTGTGTGTGTGTGTGTGTGTGTGTGTGTGTTGTTGGATAGGTCGAAGTACGCCCACTTCTGCCTACCATGCAGACGACGCAAGGGAAAGAACTCCCGCTTTGCAACTGGGAACTTCGGGTAATAAAGATGGCTACACCAGGTTCCTCAACTGTCTTGTCTACTTTGTAACCACGCAATACAACATGTGTATGCACGTGTTTGTGTGTGTGTATGCATGTGTGTTTTTGTGTGCATGCATGCTTGCGTGCGTGCGTGTATGTGTGTGTGTGTGCGCGTATACATGCATGCGTGCGTGTCTGTTTCTGCATGCATGTGTGAGTGTGAGCTGAGAAACAGCGACAGGGGTGAAAACCCAATAACAAAGATTACTTACCACGATAGTGACAGGTGTCACAAATCTCCACATGAATTTCCAGATGCTGTGAGGCTCATATCCAATCATCAGAGCGATATCCTTGAAGAATCGGTCCAGACCTGTACAGATAACAATTTAAATTGCAATTACATTCAAACTTTGACAAAGGTTTGGAAGTGTTTCTTGGTTATACATCATACTTATCCAAAATTGAACAAAGTCAGAATTTCAACACCTGAGAAACCGGCACGGTTGGCCTAGTGGTAAGGCGTCCGCCCCGTGATCGGGAGGTCGTGGGTTCGAACCCCGGCAGGGTCATACCTAAGACTTTAAAATTGGCAATCTAGTGGCTGCTCCGCCTGGCGTCTGGCATTATGGGGTTAGTGCTAGGACTGGTTGGTCCGGTGTCAGAATAATGTGACTGGGTGAGACATGAAGCCTGTGCTGCGACTTCTGTCTTGTGTGTGGCGCACGTTATATGTCAAAGCAGCACCGCCCTGATATGGCCCTTCGTGGTCGGCTGGGCGTTAAGCAAACAAACAAACAAACCCAAAACACCTGAAAACATATACAGGACCAGAAGTGTTATTATAAAACTTACGTTAAGATCTCAATAAGAGCTTAACAAATTCGAGAAAATCAGGTCTTAAAAAGGAGTGTTTTAAAAGGGGGGGGGTAACTGTACAGAGGTTATGAACACAAAGTCTGAGAAAACAGGGAGTCTTAAATCAGGGGCTCTTAAAAGGTTTGTTTGTTTGTTTGTTTGTTTGTTTGCTTAACGCCTAGCCGACCACGAAGGGCCATATCAGGGCGGTGCTGCTTTGACATATGACGTGCGCCACACACAAGACAGAAGTCGCAGCACAGGCTTCATGTCTCACCCAGTCACATTATTCTGACACCGGACCAACCAGTCCTAGCACTAACCCCATAATGCTAGACGCCAGGCGGAGCAGCCACTAGATTGCCAATTTTAAAGTCTTAGGTATGACCCGGCCGGGGTTCGAACCCACGACCTCCCGATCACGGGGCGGACGCCTTACCACTAGGCCAACCGTGCCGGTGGTCTTAAAAGGGGGGTTGCACTGTACAGCCAGAATGTTCCCCGTCGTTATACGTACCATAGATCCAGGAGATGGCGAAGCACTTGAAGAACGAGATGAGTTAAAGGTTCTGTTCATAACCTCTGTAAATTTACCTCCATTTTAAGACTCACTCGTTTTAAGACTCACTCGTTTTAAGACTCACTCCTTTTAAGACTCACTCATTTTAAGACTCACTCCTTATAAGACTCACTCTTTCTAAGACTCACTCATTTTAAGACCTGATTTTCTCATATTTGTTAAGGTCTTAACAAGGGGCGTTCCACTGTAAACAATAAATGAGTCCATCTTTACGTACCATAGATCCAGGAGATGGCGAAGCACTCGAAGAACGAGATGAGCATGAGAGAGAAGCTGGCGCAGTACCAGTCCATGATCTGCAGAACGTAGATGCCGCCCTGACAGATGCACGGCAGGCCCAGGAGGAACTCGACGAAGCACGCCACGGCGGTCACGATAGTCTTCTTGTTGCGCAGGAGGTTAGGGAACTCGTCGATCAATCCGCTCAACATGGTTTCAAACATGCCAAACTGGAACGAGACGAGGATATTTTGTACTGAAAATGTCCGAGATGTTTACCACAGTATTTATGGTTTTTGAGTTTTTTTCAAGCTGTGGAATGCAATGACATAACTCGTTGTGATTAAAAACAGAACCTGAAAACCTTTGTCACAATAGTTCTACAAATTTCTGGATTTTGTTTTTCTTTTCCATAAACTACCAGACAAATCTCTTCTTCTCTTCCAAGTTTCTTTGTTATCATCAGCTGCTGCAGTATAATTAGATACATAACATTATGAAGAAATTGCTGGTTTTGCAGAAACCATCAAATTCTCACATCAGTTTAACAAAAATAGAATGCAAGGAAATATAAGTGTTCCACTTTTTTTCCAATTTTTACGCGAGATTTGTCTGATAATTTTTACATTTCAAAAGCCGGACACAAGTTGAAAGGGGCAGCATGCAGTGGTGCATTTCACAGTCATTCCAACAGAGATATTAACGAAAGCAATAAATCTACGTCAGCAATAGATCTAGGTCAAGTTAGCCCAATTTTCTTTAAACCCACACCATAAATTTCCAGTCCTGGCGGCTGTCCACAACAAAAGCTTCTTCCGTTGTCAAGATGGTGAAATTAATGTTTGATCCTCGTATCTAGACCCTCCTAAAGCTTAAATTAAAACTCAAAGCTCTGCTGAAATTAATGTTTGATCCTAGGCCCCAATAAAGCTTACAAAATGAACATTAAAAGCTCAGCTGGAATTAATATTTGAATCCTTGGATATAGGGCCTAACAAAGCTTACAAGATTATGCTGCAAACTCTTGACGGTGCAAATGAAGAGTGTGAGGAGTTAGGGGAAGGACTAGTTGTGGGGATGATGCAATCATACACTTTGTGTTCTTCAAGCAGGGTGCAGTATTAAAAGTTAGTTGCTGAAGCTTCATCTTTATATGACTGGCGTAGCTCTTCAGTCTGGCAGGCAATGACATCCCAGTACAGCCATATACTATAAGAAATGACAATGAAAAAAAAGCTTAATTATCATTATATGATGTGAGAAACCAAGGGAAGTAAGCGCTCTATTTGTTTCAGATTCTCTTTTCTGCTTTGCTCTAGTCTGGCACGCACTGATGTCATACTCCCAAGTTAAGCCATTTACTAAATTTAAAAAGTGAAAAATAAAAATAAAAAAATTATTGAGAAAATCAGGGCTACTGCAATTTGTTATTCCCTTTCCAATTACCCTGTAAGGCCAAAAAGAAAAATGTCTTGTTTCCGGTAACATCGCCGAAAAAAATAGGGTCGGTTGGTCGTTGGTTTTTTTTTTTTTTTTTTTTATAAAACCTTTTTCTTACGTTTTGTTAACGTCTTTTTACGTCTTTGTTTTTTTCCCGGCGTCATTGGCCGCCATGTTTTTTCACGTGACGACGGAAACGGGAGGTAAGTCTCTTCGATTGTGAAGTCTCATCAACCGATTACCTCCCGTTTTTGTGGGGTTTTTTGGTGCGAAAAGCGAAAAAAACCTTTAGGGTCGGCACTTAAAAATAGGGTCGGTCGGGTTACCGGAAACAGACATATTTTTCTTTTTGGCCTAAAACAGTTATCACTTTAACTTCTTGTTCATATTTCCCTGATTCTGTCAAGATCAGGGCCACTACAATTTGTTACTCCCCTTCCAATTACCACATAAAGCAGTTATCATTTTAACTTCTTGTTAGGGTTTCCCTGATTCTGTATTAAGCCATATAGACTTAGTGTGAGCTACAGAAGCATTCATATCTTCAGTCACACAGCGCATTTCGCATAACCTTACCCGAGAAAGGTACATTTTACAACCCACCAACAGTTCAGCTACAAGCTGGATCTTTCCCTGACGAAAACTTACATTAGCAGTTTAACCCCTTCACTGCCACAGTATAACAGCATTTTCAACACTGGTACGGTAGCAACTTTAGCAACTTATCCGAAAGGTCTATGGGAAAGAACTGTGTTTAGAACCCCTACAAGTTGTTGGACAGTGGTTACCTCCCATTTAGTTTTCAGAAATGTCCTGAAATGTTGTTGACACAAATCCCACGTATGATTATGGGCGTACGACAAACTGAAAATGACCACGTATTACATACGGGGTGGGCAGTGAAGGGGTTAATTAATAAAAGCAGCTGCATCAGACCAAAAAAGATCTATTTCTGGCCTTCTTGCATCAGTAAAAAAAATTCTTTTCAAACTGATAATTCATTTTTTAAGCTACCTACTCAAAGTGCAGGGCAAGCTAACCTGGTCAATACCACAAAAACTCTACAGCCTAAACACATAAAAAGAAACCAGGAAAACAACACATACGAATTAGTTGATTTGTGAGTCACAAAATCTCTGCAAAAATAAAATAAAAAATAGAAATAAAATAAAGTTGCATAACCAAGGAAACGCACCCCCCAAAAAGACCTACAACGGAAGTGGGGAGGGACTGTGGTTGACAAGGCCTTTTAAACTTTTTGCAGATTAGACTTTCATAGTTTTGTCAAGCCTACAGATTTCACCAACACCATTCGTATCAAAAGGCAGGCATACAATGTCACTAACATCCAGATGCTGTAGCAGGCAAACTAGCTACCATTAAGGAAAAAAATAAATAAAAAAATGAAACAGACACACATTCCATTAACTTTTACAGCTCCAAATGCAGCTACATGTACATAATATTTGTGTTTTTTGTTGTTGTTGTTTTTTGCCAAGAAGGCAAAGAAGGAAAATATCTAACAAAGTTGGTGCTTTGCATGAACTCATTTCCACAATTTTACTTTTGTAACGATTTTGATGGGTGTTAGATCTATCAACAAAGATGGTGCTTTCCAAGAAATCATTTCCACAATTTTACTTTTGTAACGATATTGCTGGGTGTTGGATTTTATCAACAAAAATGGTGCTTTGCATGAAATCATTTCCACAATTTTACTTTTGTAACGATTTTGCGCTGGGTGTTAGATCTTATCAACAAAGATGGGACCCAAGGACTGTTATGCCGGGGTGGAAGTAGAGATAAGCGCCTACTTCCCAAGAAATGCTCCAAATGGCTTCGTGTCTCCAAACACCTCTGACAGTCAAATCCAGCTCCTGGCCTTCACGTGGCGGGCCCTGTCTTCGACTAACAGGAGAAGGGATGCAGGCGGGTTACTGGCGCCTTAAAACCAGCTGCTTCGGGCAGATGGGGCTCGTTAACCTTGGATGGTCGCTCATCTAGGAGAAGGACAACTCCGATTTCAAAACCCGCACTGCCTTGTGTGCGCCTTGGGAAAGGCAAAGGCTACAAGAAGGAAAACTTCGACGTCAAACCCGGGTAGAGTGGACTCGACAGCCCAGCAAGGCAGCTACTCTTGGGGAGGAGGCAACCCTGAGTAAGAACCTCAACCACCGAAGACGGAAGACAGCAGCCAACTTGGCGTGGGGAGAAAATCGGCTGTCTACGCTCCCACGATAATATGGCCGTACAATTATCCAACATCGAACGCAGAAGAAGAAGAATCAACAAAGATGGTGCTTTGCAAGAAATCATTTCCACAATTTTACTTTTGTAACGATTTTGCTGGGTGTTAGATCTTATCAACAAAGATGGTGCTTTGCAAGAAATCATTTCCACAATTTTACTTTTGTAACGGTTTTGCTGGGTGTTAGATCTAACGTTCAAGGTGAAAAAGTAGAGACAACAAAGCCATTTTTGTAACGGTTTTGTTGGGTGTTAGATCTAACGTTCAAGGTGAAAAAGTAGAGACAACAAAGCCACTTTTGTAACGGTTTTGTTGGGTGTTAGATCTAACGTTCAAGGTGAAAAAGTAAAGACAACAAAGCCACTTTTGTAACAGTTTTGTTGGGTGTTAGATCTAACGTTCAAGGTGAAAAAGTAGAGACAACAAAGCCAGTGCTTCACTACGTACACACCACAAACCAACATCTATCACCGGAGTACACAGAACTGCTGTTGCTAAGGGAAACATGGAATGCCTAAGTCACCCATGCATAAAACTGCCCCTTTCAAACAAACATCCTTCCTCAGAGATGAACAGCTTCCATGGAATGCTTTCTTGCAATTTATTTTAGGCGCCAAAGTATAAGCCGATTGTGAATTCTGCCCACAAACGCACATTTCTGCTTTCCAATGATCCTTTTTTTCTGAAGGGAGGAGGTGGGGGGGGGGGGGGGGATAGATTGACATCTTTTGGAATTTGGAATTTTTCCTATCACTTCTTAACCTCCCTCTCTCTCTGTGTTAAAACCAAAGTCCATCTTGAAGCTGTTCATTTCTCAGCACAGAGCCTAACCATCCAAACTCTCACTGTTAAAAATATGACTCTTAATAATAACACAACAAACTGATGGTCACAAGTCAATGAAGATGAACTGTTCCAGAATCCAAGCCAGTTAAGTTCAGTGGTTGAATTCTACCATGAAAGATATATTTCACACTTGGCTAAAAGTAAATTCTCACTTCAATTTCCAGTGATGTACATTTTTCTGGCAGCCTTTAGGACAATTGTCCTGAAGACTGAAAATCAATAGGACACAGTGTCCTGAGATTGCAATTTCAATAGGACAAGAACACGACTCGTAAAACCGCATTTAAAAAGATTTTTCAGTTTAAATTCTTCTTTCACCTTCCGTGACTGTCATGACTATATACTCAAAGGATTGAATCACATTTCAAAGTTATTTGAACAGTTGTCGGGTTTTTTTCACTGCCCATCTGTCGACAATGTTTTTCAGGTAGGCATCTGACCGTTCTGCGGGTCCCTGAAGTTTTGCTTTCAGGATCATGTCCTGGGTTTTGACACACAATCGGTTTCTTCGAGCACAACGTTTTTTCTGGATATTATGACGAAAAGTAATGCCTTGCGCATGTGCGAACATGCACGGGTGGTTCCCATTGGTTTAAACGATTTATTGCTGAGCCAATGAATGCACCCGAGGCACCATATGGGTTCGGTTTTCTTTTTTTCTTCTTGATCCAACTTGAGGATAAATTAATTCAAAGAATCAGATCCCATGTGAACAAACTGGTCACACGCAGTGCATACTTTCGCTTGGCAAAACCGAAACCAGCTTTCCTCACGCAGTGTTTACTTTCGCTTGGCAAAACCGAAACAAGCTTTCCTCTTGAAAATTGAACAGTCCGCATGTCCGCTTCATTGTCAAAAACGATCGGACCCTTGACCACTTCTTCTGTAGGTTAATCGGACCTGTGTCCTGCTGGGGTTAAAGCTATAGGTCCTGGGGAAATTGGATCGGTCAGAGACCGGAGACCGACTAAAATGTACATCACTGAATTTCATTTCACAATTTTCTATGAATGGAATTTTTTTTTTAATTGCAAATTGCTTTAATAAACTGTTGCTTTTGCATGTACTCAGACTTCACTTTGCCGTTAAAGTCTGCATGTACTCAGACTTCACTTTGCCGTTAAAGTCTGCATGCACTCAGACTTCACTTTGCCGTTAAAGTGAGCATGTACTCAGACTTCACTTTGCCGTTTAAAGTGTGCATGTACTCAGACAAAGGGAAGGGGGAAAAAACACTCAGTTTTGCTTTTGCTTTTTAGACGGATACGCAATTTTAAAAATCGTCTAAACTGGGCAAGGCTTCACGGAACAGCTCGAGAATGGATTCACGCAGACAATACAAAAGATTTTGAAGGGGAAAATACAGACAGAAAAACAAATTCTTTGTGCACATCATTTCCCCATTAACTTCTCTGGCATTCAAAAGAAACTTTGAAAACATTAGGATTGACCAATTTTCAGAATTAGACGATTTCAGATTTTTCGTGATTGGAAGGCCTTTTCCAGGAAAATCTCATTCTTTCATCACCAGCTTTTCGTCCAATCACAACTTTCTTCCATTTGCAATACAGTTGAACCTGCCATGAAGGGACACCCTTGGGACCAGCCAACAGTGTCCCTACATTGCAGGTGGCCTGTCCTGACAGGTACATCTTGGTCACAAAGGGACAACAGGTTGCCTTTCATGGGAGGTGTCCTTTCGCCTGAGGGATTAAACATCACACGCACCCCTGTTGATTCACACAGTGGAATCCTCTTAAGCATCAAAATGTCAGCCAATTTAGCAATTAACATCTTCACACAATGTAGCCTTGAGTTGGTGCTACCCCAAATTTAATATCCAGCAAAATTCTCCCCAAGAAGGTTTCATCTGTAATAGTTTCAATGTGTGGATTTCTTTTTGGACAGCTCATTTTGAAAGGGTTATTATCTCAAGAGGTTTCCACTGTATTTTTTTCCAACCACCATAAACCAGAGCACCAGATCACTTGAAGAAGTAACAGGTAATTAATCTTGAGATTCAATCGCTGAGGCGAGTTTGCATCTCAAATACCTTTCCAACCACACATGTACCTTGTAATTAGGTTCTCAAGCGCACTAAGGCCTTCCAATCATCTGTCCCCAAAAAATAACCTCAATCAAAACAAAAAAATTGAAATGAAATGACGCCACAAAGAACTTGAAAAGAAGATGAAAGAAAGAAAAAAATAGACGAATAATAAAACAATGATAATCAACGTGATGAACAATGAACACAAGTCAAAAACTGTAAAGCCTTACAAAATTGCGCAGTTACGCTTATAATAGAATCAAAGAGAGCTTTAAGGCCACAGAATTTAAAACATGGAGGAAAAAAATATGTTGTATATATACACAGGACTCGCCCGTCTCGGTCAACAACCATGCGACGTATTCGCGCAAGGCACCCGCTGCTAGTCTTCTCCTTGCAAGTGAGAAAAATACATTTTATGAATAAACGCTTCCACGTTTACTCATCAACAACACAATCCTACCATCACCAAGGAATGTTAGACGAATTCCGGAAATCACTCTGTCGGGTTAGTGTGGGTTGTGAAAGAGTGAGTTCCCTTGCATTTGCCCCGACAACCATTACCATGTGCTTCCTGTACACGTGGTTCAGATCGACACACCTTCTGGCTAGTGACTGGCCTGTACACGTGGTTCAGATTGACACACCTTCTGGCTAGTGACTGGCATGTACACGTGGTTCAGATTGACACACCTTCTGGCTAGTGACTGGCCTGTACACGTGGTTCAGATCCACACACCTTCTGGCTAGTGACTGGCCTGTACACGTGGTTCAGATCCACACACCTTCTGGCTAGTGACTGGCCTGTACACATGGTTCAGATCCACACACCTTCTGGCTAGTGACTGGCCTGTACACGTGGTTCAGATCCACACACCTTCTGGCTAGTGACTGGCCTGTACACGTGGTTCAGATCCACACACCTTCTGGCTAGTGACTGGCCTGTACACGTGGTTCAGATGGACACACCTTCTGGCTAGTGACTGGCCTGTACACGTGGTTCAGATCCACACACCTTCTGGCTAGTGACTGGCCTGTACACGTGGTTCAGATTGACACACCTTCTGGCTAGTGACTGGCCTGTACATGTGGTTCAGATCCACACACCTTCTGGCTAGTGACTGGCCTGTACACGTGGTTCAGATCCACACACCTTCTGGCTAGTGACTGGCCTGTACACGTGGTTCAGATCCACACACCTTCTGGCTAGTGACTGGCCTGTACACGTGGTTCAGATCCACACACCTTCTGGCTAGTGACTGGCCTGTACACGTGGTTCAGATCCACACACCTTCTGGCTAGTGACTGGCCTGTACACGTGGTTCAGATGGACACACCTTCTGGCTAGTGACTGGCCTGTACACGTGGTTCAGATTGACACACCTTCTGGCTAGTGACTGGCCTGTACACGTGGTTCAGATTGACACACCTTCTGGCTAGTGACTGGCCTGTACACGTGGTTCAGATTGACACACCTTCTGGCTAGTGACTGGCCTGTACACGTGGTTCAGATTGACACACCTTCTGGCTAGTGACTGGCCTGTACACGTGGTTCAGATCCACACACCTTCTGGCTAGTGACTGGCCTGTACACGTGGTTCAGATGGACACACCTTCTGGCTAGTGATTGGCCTGTACACGTGGTTCAGATCCACACACCTTCTGGCTAGTGACTGGCCTGTACACGTGGTTTAGATCCACACACCTTCTGGCTAGTGACTGGCCTGTACACGTGGTTCAGATCCACACACCTTCTGGCTGGTGACTGGCCTGTACACGTGGTTCAGATTGACACACCTTCTCGCTAGTGACTGGCCTGTAATGTCACGTGGGAAAGTTTCCCCACATTATTTCCCCACGTGACATTATTTCCCACGTGACATTATTTCCCATGTGACATTATCGGCCAGTCACTAGAGAGAGGGTGTTTTGCAACCATGTTTACAGGAAGCACATGGCAATGTTTGTTTGCACAATGCAAGGGTACAACAACCCATGCAAACCTGACGGTTATTTCCGAAAATCGCCTAATTAGAAACACATTTTGAGACACCAGTTGTTTTTTCTCTACCCTTGAAAAAAAAAAACCACCAGCTTTTTTCTGCAACTCAGACCGACCCTCCCCCCCCCCCCCCCCCCCCCCACCCCTCCCCCCTACCATTTGCCTAATATCCGAACTGCTATCCTCTAATTCCTCCCCCCATACTCTCTTTTCTAACCCATCTATTCGCATCATACTTCATAATAGTCTTATCCACCAATTTTCTTTCTTTCATATCTTACAAAAAAATAAGATCCGTGTGCCTTGGCATTTCACTTCATTACAGATCGAGTTACCTCCCATATACTATAGTCAAAATAGCTGATCATTTTCAATGAGAACCTCGGTACTTAGAATCAGCTTTCCCTCTTTCAAACACATAATACTCACCACGGTGACCATCCGGCAATTGCCCTCAAAACATGTCTCAGTCATGCCAAGGAATTCAATGATTAGATAAATATAACCAATATATATATCTTAAAGTGCAACCTTTCTCTCTAGAATTTTTGACAAGCACTGAGTAACCTTTCAGCTCCAAAGAACCATAAGCTTTTTCATTGTAATCTGAAGTTGACCAATTCTCTCCTACAAAATTTCAAACGTAACATAAAGAGGTTTCAGGTCTCAATTCTGAGCACGGAAGGCACTGAATATTCAACTGCATAGTCATCTTTACAATTTCAGCTTAAGTACGTTTCTGATACCAATTTAAGATTAAATGATCACCTGAAGTTAATTGATCAATTCCAAAACCTATGCTTTAATAATAACTATAAAAAAAAAACTAAAAAACATGCCCCCCCTTCTTTGAGTAGAATAATCAGCTACTTTCATGATTATTTAACTTTGAATCAGTTTTAACCTTTATCAAATCAACCTATTTCTAAAAAACAAAAAGTTATTATTCCAGAAGGTGCACATTCAGTTCTCAATCATCCAAATGATCTGATTATATATATTTTGCGAAGTTAAGTCATGCGTAAGGAAAAATACACCATGTCAATTCAGAGCTGCTGATACTCCTCCAAACCTCAACTTCTAACATCCTTTTTGTCACAAACCATGCACAATTCAAAATGAAAACCAATCACTTGTTAATAATTTAAACCCCCATTAAAACCTTCTTTTCTTTCTAATATCAAATATATTTCAACTTACACAATAACCAATCACTTGTTAAACCCCATTAAGGGCAGACACTGGTGTTAAAAGTGATTTTTTTTGTTTCATAAGTGTTGGGTCAAAAATTGTTGCACAATTAAAGAACTCAGTCCATCTCCTGAGAAAATGAAAAAAAAAATTTTTTTGGATCACCGGTTGCCTTGGTAGCAATCCAAGATGGCCACCAAACTGCCACTTTTTAAAACCCTAAGGCTTTTACAAAACCGAAAGGAATTTTGTTTTGGTGCTTGTTATTTATACATTAGCACAATACCCAACTTTTGTTAGAGGCTTTTTTTGAAATCTACAGTCATTCAAAAGATATCAGTGATAAAAATGAGTGACCTTGAATTTTATGAAAAACCGCCCCCAAAAATGGTATAACTTCTCACGAAAAAAAAAATTCAACAAAACGCTCTAACAAAATCTGCGAAAAAACGCACTCGAGATGTATGCAAAGTTTCAACAGCGCAAGTTTATTAGAAAAAAAGCCTTAGGCTTTTGAAGTGACAAAAAAGTAGTTTTGAGAAAATACACAAAACGTGAAGAAAATGTATTTTTTTTACACAAACGTTTATGAAACATGTAACAAAACAACACTAACAAAACAACAGGTATTGCTTAGTTCCACAAGAAAAACGGAAACAAAATTCAACAAAATTTAAAAAAAAAAACAGCCAGTGTTCTGCAAGCACCAAGGAACCTGTTCCAAGGTCACAATGATCAACTCTTATCCGTTATGTGCACGCTGCGTAAAGTATGCCCATCCATAATTCCCAACTTGTTACCAGTGAAGCCTCTTATCTTGGACCTCTTTTGGACTTGCTTTGAATAATCAGGGAGTCATATGGCAGTGTCCTTTACTTTCTATACTACAATATTTGGGTTGACTTCTGTGAATTGCCTTGCAATGCCATGTGTACTTTGGAAGCTCCTCTCCAGCTTCCACCTCTGCATCTGTAGAGACAACATAGATTCAAAATTAATATGTCTATGACAAACTCAAATACTGCTATTCACATTTTCCCAACAATGACCCCCCCCCCCCCCCCCCCCCCCCACACATTTGAAAAAGATATTGTAATGTGATACATGTAACACGATATTTGGGCGCATGCACATGTCAGTGCTGATAGTCAAGCAGTGAACAAAAAGATGTTGACAAATCATGTAAATGTTGCGAAGGCAGTGCAGGTTTGGTTTACAGCTATTGCACATACATTGCATGCAGAAACCATATGCCGTGATATGGGAAGTATGACCACAAGCAATGTTCACTCACTGAGCCATGTGAATGCATGTTTGTTTGAGCCACAAGAAAACTGTGATCACAGGAGGAAGCTAGGCCTATATATAATATGCTCGAGAAAATAAATGAGGAAAGAACAGATGTTTTGCTCCAACCCTGACAAACCTTGTGACAACCAAGCTTCACAGTAGCAGCACATAACAGACTTTGCATCCTATTCAGTTTCTTTGCATCAGGGTGTTGTTACTTACATTCTGCTCTTCAGCATATAACAGTCACACACGTACACACACACACACACACACACACACACACACACAGCCAGAGCCGCACACATAACCAAACAAATATATAAACTTCTACATGTTTGTCAAAAGAAGAAAAAATTACCTACCTACTACCATCTTGCTTATCAGCTGCTTGGAATCTTCCCTGCTCTGCTTGGGCTAGTATTCAACTGCACCAGATTTCCCAGGAGATGCATGGTGTTGCACCATGGCTGAACAAAGTCATTTTTGTATTGATTGTTCTTTTTCTAAGCAGTTTATTTGCTTTTTCCAGAGAAAAGATATGGGTCTGCCTTCTCGTCGCCATAAATGGCGAACTCCGTGTTGTCCTTATTGCCGTACGCATTCCGCTCAGCAACTCTAAAATAAGTCGTGGCTCAAAACACTCATGGCAACGTGCTTCAAACGTACACCACCGATGGTGATTTCTTGCTCCGTCCCAGCTGTTGCAAGGGCAGCAGCATAGTTTCCAGCCAATTTTCATTCTGGACGAAGAAGAATGCACAAACTTGATCTTCCGATTCGTTCGTAGCAATAGCAGACGACACTATCGACTCGCACTTTCTTTTTAAACTTCCGTCACGCCAGCCTCTACAACTGATCTGATTTTACTCGATAATCATCTCCTTTGCGTGTCAAGCACTGAAATCGGGGCAAAACGTGTATTTAACTGAAGTTTCCACAAAGATATCCCAGGAAAATCGCAGCTGTAGCTATTTCACATCGCCTTTGGCAAGATCTGGCGGAAATGAAGAATATTGCATTCTGGGAAGGCCGAATCGAACCGAACGAGACCGAGCATAAACGAAGTTTAATATCCGCGATTCGATTGGTCAGCAGCGAAAATTGCTCATACGGAATTTCCCGGAATCTTCATCGGCTCATTGGAATGTCTTCTAGTTGCTGTTACTAACGGCGCGAAATCCGTAAACGGAAATTCCCGTTGTCCGCGGTATGAACTGATCGTAGCAAAGAAAAGACAACTCATTCCAGTCATGCTAACGTGACCATGTTGGGCGCATAGTAAGAATCCGGGGCAGAGTTGGAATCTCGCGGGACTTCGTCACGCCTCAGTAGATTTCCAACAAAGCGCGTCATTTCCGGAAACGCACCGACTCATTCTAGAAATGGCCCTCCTTTCGACTAGCGATGCCAGTCTGATCGCCAGTCTGCCTCTCGCCCTTGACCATGATGGGTGACCACAGGGAAGAGGTGGACAGTTTTGTCGTGGAACTTACGCAGAAAATACAACCGTGCTCACGCAGAAGAAATATGACAACATTGTGCTGTTTCTAAAAACAAAACGTACGGACCACATTGAAGATGGGAAGTCTTCGAAGTTCAAGTGGTGGGTGCGTGAAAAGAAGTTTCAGCTCGTGAACTTTCCAGGATTGGACTTAAACGACGTTCTCTGCATACCCAGCAAACAAGAGGTAAGTTCGTAGTTATGAAACGTGACTGAAAGTATTTCGCTATGTTGTTTTATTTATTTTTTCGCATGTTTATTTTTGTACAGTTAATGAGTTATGGTTATCTCAACTGTTCTTGATTCCATGGCTGTCAGTGTCACTGTCAGCCAAATTTCTGTTGACATTGAGACTGAAAGTATCAGATGACATGTTCTATGGTCCATCCAGTCAGGGACCTATATTAGATCCAGTGAATAAAACTCAGTTTCAAAGTTCTATGCAACCATGTGTGATCAATGATATTTCAATGTGTAACAGGTTTCCTAAACAATCGTCCATGTAATACGAGCTGTGTGCCTGCCATTAGAGTCATGCATTTTCAGTCCTTTAAAGTTTAAATGATTCGTATCATTCTCTGTACTTTTTTCTGTAATACTCTAGTTATAATAACACAGACATGCAACAAAAACATATCCATGTCAAACATTTTGGTTTCCATGTCAACAACCAGTCAGAAATCAAGTTAAAACCTTAAACACAGGCCGAAAAATAAGTTATTACCTTTTGTTGTTCATAACTTTACAGTTACACCGTGACATAGTTACAATTTAATTGAATATTCTTTAACTTTAAGTGCTCAGCTATCATTGTAATAAAAGATGAAGGTGTTCATAACTTTACACTAATCTTGCTTAAAATTAATCTGAACAATGACAACTCATGGCTTAAAATTTATTCAGTTACTTCAGACAGAAGCTAATTAGGTTCATTAATATATATTTATATAACTAGTTTCAATATTTGCCCCCAAACTTCCTTGTTCCTTTGATTCCTACAACATTGGTCTTGCTTAGACTTAAATTCATTCATTTTGTACTGTTCATGCAGATTAATCGTAACACTTAACAAGTGTCATCTGTCAGTTGTAGAACTTGTACCCTCTCTTAATTCCAGTAGAAAGCACTATAGTTACAACAGCATATATATAATATGATAAAGAAATATCATTTTGCGCTCTGAATTCTCAGTATTTCTCAGTTAATTATGTAAGTGTCCACTTGATCTGTTGTTGTTGTTGTTGTTGTTTTTTTGTTTTTTTTAATATATCCAGACCTCAATGAGTTGTTTTGCTATGATTGTTGCTTACTTGTTTGCAGAATGCTGAGTCGCTGCTGGCAAACATTCCAGTGGCTGTGATGCGACAATGTCACTGCCAGATGTTCAGAAAATACAGTCATCAGAGGCTTCTGCAACATGGACGTCCTCGAGAAAAAAAAAATGTGCGGCATGCCATTTTGCTCAAAACCGGATTTGGCAGACTGGGTGCAGAGTGAGAAATGTCACTCCTGGTGCCACTTTGACTGTGCTGGGGTGGAGATGACGAGAGCTGAGGTCTCGGCAGAAGATGTACATTTTGTGTGTGTTGTGTGCAAGGACTGATGAGGAAGTGTTGATTTATGTCTTCTACCTTCCACCTGCATGGGGTTTTTTCCTTCTCAATTTGTTCATTAGTGCTGTATGATGTTCACTCACAGACTTTTCTCTGCACATATTCAGGGGGTGTCCAGAACGTATGTGTGTATGTGTTTTCAAAAATCATGTTGTTGTTCTTTCCAAATCGTCTCTTATTGACTCACCTGAGTAATTGGCGAGTCTAAGAATTCATATATACATGTATACATATATCCGGCCAAAAAACTTAACATTTGAGGTTAGCTTGGTTGTTTTTCAAGCTAGACCTCTGAAAAATTTAGGGTTCGATGATCTTACAAAGTCCTTTGTACTGGAAACTTGCATTCTCCCAGTAAGGTAATATATTGTACTACGTTGCAAGCCCCTGGAGCAAATGTTTGATTTGTGCTTTTGTGAACAAGAAACAATTGACAAGTGGCTCTATCCCATCTCCCCCCTTCCCCCGTCGTGATATAACCTTCGTGGTTGACAACAACATAAAACACCAAATAAAGAAAGATCTTACAAAGTGACCTCAGTTTGGTTGACCCTCTTCAAATTTTGGCATCACAGCGGGGTCATGTTCGTTTCATTGGATTAAAACTTGTGCGTTGAAGCTATATCAGATGTTTTTGAAGCTACAGGTTTGAAACCTTGTATACTTCTAGTGTTTGATAATCTCCAGACTTGACCTAAGTTTGATTGACCCTTGTCAAGTTTTGGGGTCACAGGGGGCATGCAGTCATGTTTGTTTCATAAAACTTAACGTTGAAGTTATCTCAGATGTTATTGAATCTTAAGCTTTGTAACTATGAAAACTTCAAGGGTAGTTGTAGTTGATAGCCAACATGAATCTAGTTTGAGATACCCCTGTCACATTTTGGGGTCACTGCGTTGTGTCATTATTGCATTGCACAACTTTGTTACATTTTCCATATGTTTAAATCAACATATTCAGGGGGTGTCCAGAACGAATGTGTATATAGATGTGTTTTCAAAAATCATGTTGTTGTTGTTTCATAATGGCACTGGGTTTCTTGTGCAAAGTTTAAACGGATGTGTTTTGTAATTTTTTTTAGTCGTGCTGTACAGTTTGACGCCAGTTTACAAGTAGTGCTTCTGCTGAGCATCAAGATGTGATTAATGTATTTTTGCTGTCTGTCTTATGGATTCTTGTGCAAAGTTTAAACAGAGGCATTTTATGATTTTTAAATTGTGCTGTACAGTTTGACGTCAGTTTTCAAGTAGTGCTTTTGCTGTGTGATTATTTTGATGTGATTAATTTATTTGTGCCGTCTGTTTATTTTTGTGTGTGGGTGTGCCAAGTTTTTACAGAGGTGTTCTCCTGTGAATGTGAGTTTTAAGTAGTGCTGTACAGTTTGACCCCAGCATAAATCCCTTCAATTAACAAGATGTTATGGTTTGAGTACCTGAACCAACCTTATTTTTTACGTTTTAAAGCCAGGCGAGGCTTCTTAATCCTCACCTTAAATGCTAAAATTCGTTTTTGGCTGCGTGCTGCCCCTGCAATCCGCCAAGGCCTAGAAGTTTTTATTTGCATCACTGATTTCTTTGTGTTGGTGTTTCTGTGAGACTGTGGGGTCAAAGACAAGCATTTGACCTAGGGTGTGAGTGTGTGTGTGCATTGCTCCTCAAGCATCATGATGTATGAATTGTCTTTTCTTGTCTCAATATAATGACATATATAATTTCATGCGGCTTTCCTACGAAGACAGAGAAGTGATTCAGAGTGAATCAAATGAAACATAATGCATGTGGGACGTACAAAATTTTTTTATATAATTGTAATCATGTGAGGTGTTAAAAACGTGCATAAATCCCTTCAATTAACAAGATGTTATGGTTTGAGTACCTGAACCAACCTTATTTTTTCCGTTTTAAAGCCAGGCGAGGCTTCTTAATCCTCACCTTAAATGCTAAAATTCGTTTTTGGCTGCGTGCTGCCCCTGCAATCCGCCAAGGCCTAGGCGGCCCTTGGACCCCGGCAGTAAAAAAAAAGTTCAGTCGCAGGCAAAATTCAGACTCCCACCCATGTAGTGTAAAGCCATTAATCACAGTCATAAGTTTGTTTTCATATTCTGTTTGTTTGTAAATTCAGTTCATTGATCTCTGTTTTGGTCTTTGCTTTGTTGCTTTGGTTGAAAAAAGTGACCTTCTCTCCTTCTGAGAAAGCTACCTCTCTTGTGTGGTGTGTGAATTTAATTAAACAAATCATGAAATGTATGCATTGGCAGCTAGTGCTTCCTTCCCTTTGTTTATCAAAGACCAAAAGGCATTATTCAAAGAAAAGTCATACTCAACTTATATGATGCAATCAAGCACACAAAATGTAGCACATATAACATAGCACAGTTGTTCCAAAGAAATATAAGAGCATCCCTTGTACCCCCCAAAAAAACAAAAAAACACACACACCTTGCTCAGCATCATAATGATTGGGATAGGCAGACACTGTGTACATTGAAACTGGAGATGTATTCAAATATACCATATTACCAGGTTTTTCACATATGCACACAAGCACACATTTAGTGCTAATGTTTGCATTAACTGACTTTAATCCTTTCAAATTCTTACACCCTCTGTATGAAAATTATGGTAACTCCTGTTGATCTTGTGCCACCAGGCTAGGACAAGTTGTTCACAACCATTACTTAAACTGTTTCTAATGATGAAAAAAGTGTTGAACACAAAAATATGTCATTTTGTTCTCAGTATTTACACATTCTCAAGCAAGTAATAAAAAATTGTTCTGCGCTTCTGCCCATATATATAGCTATTGAATATAATCTTTCTCTCATAGAACACACTTGGGACATATACATACATGCATCTTCAATTTCTGTGACACTGGGTGTTCCCAATGACACAAGAATGGCCGGTCACAATGAGTTAACAGTCAATAATGTTAACAATAAACCTGTTAAGATGCAGGCGGCATATCATAATGAATTTGATACTAGTGAATGCTGTTGGTGGCTTTTGTATTGACAATAAAATATAAAGAACGCAAAAGTTTACGGAATACACAGAAATTATCAAGCGAGTTTGTTAATGGATTTTACTTCACAATAATATAACATACTTACTTTTAGATAAAAGAAAAGAATTAAGTGCAAATACAATTTCCACTCAGTAAGTTACATTTTTGTGCAAACTGACCCAAACTAAAATAATGTTAACTGGTCCCTTGACTCCTACTTACAGTTACCAAATACCTACCCTGAACCCAACTATATACATTCATAGGTTTGGCATGATGATGATGGGGTGTGTGTGTGCGGGTGTGTGTGGAGGGGGGGATGCATAAATATAGCCACACACATACCCAAACCAACTATACTGTTTCAACTTTAACACAGTACATTGAAGAAGAAGACAATTAAGTTACGCATGAGTGTTGTCAACGTTACTTAAATTGTAAGGGTAAACTTCACTAGCACCAGTTAAAATGGCAAACTGAAGCGCTCGATCGTTTGTTCAGAACGACGTCCGACTGAAGTCAGTGTTTATTTTTCCAAGGTTCGTAAGTAAGAAAAATAGCAGTTGGTATGATTTTGTCTAATGCATCTGTTTTATTACAACCAACTATTGATATTTTAAACATACGCTGATCATTGTAGTCCATCAATTATCATTTAATCATCGCATTCTAAGAAAGAGCAAAATTCTCACTCTGCGCGCGGTTCATTTCCAGAATCGCGTAGCGCGAAGTTGGAATTCCAACAATGGCGGCCATAGTTGGAATTCCAACAAAGCGCAGGTCATTTCCGGAAAAGCGCCGCTGACTAGATGGGACGCAACAACCACCGTTGACGATGTGTTTGACTCGCAGTCACCTCTCAAACATACGCATTTTTTTGCTGTTTTGTGTTTGTTCAATACACAATTGCATACACATACATTGTTCATTTAGCCGTTTTGACCGTTTATGATTAATTCTGATCTAAAATCAGTATATCAGAGTAACCAGAAGAGGTTCAAAATTCAAAATCAGAAAGAAAATGGAAATGACCAGGGAACAAAAAAATCACTTTTTTCACTGTGGTGTCTTCCCTTAAAAACCTTTTCTTTGCAAATTCAAAAAAAAGGTTCAACGTACACAATAACAAATCTTTTCTTTGTAAAGACAAAAATATTTTCAACTTACAACCACCCCCAAACCTGTTCTCCCGTTCTAGTTTTAAACAATAATAAAATTTAGAAAAACCAGACTGAAGATTTAAAAAAAAAAATGAATATGAAAAAAAAAATAATGCTATTTAGTAAAATAGTCTAATAAGAACTGTATTGACCGCAAACCAAACGACACTTGCTGAGGTTATATCAAATATTTTTTTTCTTCTGTAGCACATCCAAAAGGCAAACACTTTTGTTGTGGAGATCGCTACATACCACTCTTTTCAAATCATTAAGTTTTTATGCAATTCATTGATTTTCTGCATTGTTTAAATCTGAGATCAAGAAGAAAGAGAAAGACTGAGAAGAGAGAAAAAGATACTGAAAGACAGACAGACCGAATGGGGGGGAAACCTGTTTGGAAAGAATTTCAGGAGAGCAAAGTCCACTGAAAATGCATGTAAAGCACTTTCTTATAAAAAGCAGATTAAATAATGCAGATTTTTTCCAAAAACTTTCAAATTTTTTCTTCAGAATATCCTTCTTACAAAATCATTTGAAACATTAGAAAGGTTTGCCTTTTTGAATTGTACTGGATCTCTTTTTGAAAATAAATTTCACAATAACACATGAA
The DNA here is from genome assembly GCF_037325665.1 of Littorina saxatilis. Lineage (NCBI taxonomy): Eukaryota > Metazoa > Mollusca > Gastropoda > Littorinimorpha > Littorinidae > Littorina > Littorina saxatilis. The sequence continues at coordinate 5,666,181 of NC_090250.1, read as the reverse complement.
ACCATACTGATAATGAAATCAGCTGAGAAATTTAAAGACAAAATCAGAATGCAGGAAGCATTCATTTTCCCCCCAAAACGAATCTACCTCTTGAAGCAGTATCGGAAGGTATACTGGTCGTAACAGTCCTTAAAGGCATCATAAATCAATGTGCACTCTGGTTTTGTGAAGACAATTCTCTTTGTACAACATGAGCAGTGTCAAAGTCAAATGCAGCGATATCGAGTTACTCCATGTTCAAATTACAAAACCGTCACACCAGAGCAAATGTTTCAGAGTGGAGAAGGCCTCTATGCTCAAGAAACAGAGGGAGAGAAAGAAAAGAAATGTTTGACATTAGTTGGATTTTTGTATGAAGGCATAAGAAGACCAGCTTTTGTCAAGGGATTACTGATGACAGAGACGAAATATATCAAGGTTTCAAAAACAATTGACATATGATTCCCAATTTGAAATATAGGCTTCTTGTTTCCACGATAAGAAGAACAGAGAAATATCAGAGTAAGATGACTAACTGATGAAAACAGTATAAGCAGAGAAGAGCATCAGTAAAATAAAAGAAAATCTGAAGATGAACCAGAAAGCACAAAATGAATCAGCAAGATCAAGAGAGAGAGAGAGAGAGAGAGAGAGAGAGAGAGAGAGAGAGAGAGAGAGAGAGAGAGAGAGAGAGAGAGAGGAAGAAAATTGTCCTGTCAACCAAAAAGTGCACAGAGATTTTCTGACGCCTGGCCTTGCACCAGGTCAAGGTCACAACCCTAAACATCTATAGAGACTGAAAGTGTGTCCTACCTGGCTGTCCAGTCCGATGACGAACAACATGAGGAAGAAGAGTACGGCCCACAGAGGGGAGATGGGAAGCTTGGACACGGCCTCAGGGTACGCCACGAAAGTCAGACCAGGACCTGCAAGCAACATGGATGTTAGACGCCAGTTTAAAGGTTGTCCTTAATGGAGCTCAAAGTCGACTCCGCTAACGCTTCCCGAAGTCTTTTGACCAAAAATTCAGTGCCAAAACTTCGTGCAGCGAGATTCGTGAAGTAGACTTTGCCCCATCAATACAAGGCTTTGCATAATGCTGTTTCATATTAGAAATGGCAATTTCGAAATTAGGGTTATTTAAAAAGCTTACACCAGAAAAAGATGTTGGAACATTAAATGCCATTTTCACATAACAAGTTTCATTTTTAGTGTAGCAACTTGGACAGTATGGTCAACTTACAATTCTCTGAACACACACACACACACACACACACACACACACACACACACACACACACACACGCACACTGTGAACACATTGTGGTACATACCTTGTGTGACGATTTTGTCCACAGTGCTACCGGCCTCGTGCGCCATGAAGCCAAGAATGGAGAAAATGACAAAGCCGGCAAAGATACTGGTTCCGCAGTTGATCAGGGGAACAATCATAGCGTCCCTGCAACAAGCATTTTGACACATGAATAACAAACACAAATAAATGGGTTGAAATAAATGGGTTGAAATAAACGGGTTGAACTCAATGCAGAATGACAGTACGTGACTCACTAAACGCAGAATGACAGTAAATGACTCACTAAATGCAGAATGACAGTAAATGACTCACTCAATGCAGAATGACAGTAAATGACTCACTCAATGCAGAATGACAGTAAATGATTCACTAAACGCAGAATGACAGTAAATGACTCACTCAATGCACAATGACATTAAATGACTCAATGCAGAATGACAGTAAATGACTCACTAAACGCAGAATGACAGTAAATGACTCACTAAATGCAGAATGACAGTAAATGACTCACTCAATGCAGAATGACAGTAAATGACTCACTCAATGCAGAATGACAGTAAATGACTCACTCAATGCAGAATGACAGTAAATGACTCACTCAATGCAGAATGACAGTAAATGACTTACTAAATGCAGAATGACAGTAAATGACTCACTCAATGCAGAATGACAGTAATTGACTCACTAAATGCAGAATGACAGTAATTGACTCACTCAATGCAGAATGACAGTAAACAGGGTTCGTACAGTTTTTTTGTTCTAAAATTCAAGGACTTTTCAAGGACTTTCAAGACCTTCTGAAGAGAAAATCAAGCACCCTCTTACCTTCAAAGCTCGCAATGAAACACTTACTTTTTTTTGACGAAAAAAAAGGGCGTTGCATTTTTTTTTTAAATAAGACAAGCTGCTGACGAAATGTATAGGCAACAATTTGGAAAAAACAAGTACTTTTCAATGACTATTTAACAAAACTCTATTTTCAAGCACTTTTCAAGGCCTGGAAAAGGTTTTCCAATTTTCAAGGAGTTTTCCAGGGTTCAAGGACTCTGTACGAACCCTGACTGTAAATGACTCACTCAATGCAGAATGACAGTAAATGACTCACTCAATGCAGAATGACAGTAAATGACTCACTAAATGCAGAATGACAGTAAATGACTCACTAAATGCAGAATGACAGTAAATGACTCACTCAATGCAGAATGACAGTAAATGACTCACTCAATGCAGAATGACAGTAAATGACTCACTCAATGCAGAATGACAGTAAATGACTCACTCAATGCAGAATGACAGCAAATGACTCACTAAACACAGAATGACAGTAAATGACTCACTAAATGCAGAATGACAGTAAATGACTCACTAAATGCAGAATGACAGTAAATGACTCACTAAATGCAGAATGACAGTAAATGACTCACTCAATGCAGAATGACAGTAAACGACTCACTCAATGCAGAATGACAGTAAACGACTCACTAAATGCAGAATGACAGTAAATGACTCACTAAACGCAAGAGTATTCATTCTTTTACAACCCATAAAAACCAGACATAGTTTTCTCTGAACATTATCTATTGCAGCAATTTCAAAACAATGTTGACGCTATTGTAATGAAGCAATGTGAAGAAGCAATGTAAATAAGCCATGTGAAGAAGCCATGTAAAGAACCAATGTAAAGAAGCCATGTGAAGAAGCAATGTAAAGAAGCCATGTGAAGAACCAATGTAAAGAAGCCATGTAAAGTAGCCATGTAAAGAACCAATGTAAAGAAGCCATGTGAAGAACCAATGTAAAGAAGCCATGTAAAGAACCAATGTAAAGAAGCCATGTAAAGAATCAATGTAAAGAAGCCATGTGAAGAACCAATGTAAAGAAGCAATGTAAAGAAGCCATGTGAAGAAGCAATGTAAAGAAGCCATGTGAAGAACCAATGTAAAGAAGCAATGTAAAGAAGCAATGTAAAGAAGCCATGTGAAGAACCAATGTAAAGAACCAATGCAGACCTGCCTACCCCTGAAATGTACCATGTGTAGTTTTGGGTGTGACAATAAGGCAAATGTGTAGTTTGGCAGGTGAATGTGTAGTATTTCAATTCGATCAACCCAAACCGCAAAACAGAACAGTTACTTATACCGTACTAAAACAAACACTCAACACTCAAAACAAAACTATTACAATGTGAACAATACTCCTCATACAAATACAAACAAAGCCCCCACAAAAATACAAGCCAAGCATTAAGTTTATTTGTTAAGAAAAAAATTATTAAAGTCTAGTTTGGAACATTTGTTAAAAAAAAAGCTATGTTGAGGGGTATGCAGTCCATTATACAGTGGGACCCCCTATTCAAGACCTGTGACAATCTGAGAACATCAAGTCACAAAAAGTAGGGACTGGGAGTATGTGTATCAACATGAAGGCAAATTTGCACATAAACAGAACAGGTTTGCGTCGGCAATAATATGGCAGATCATTGCCTCTGCTCTGGTTACCGATCTCTCAAAAGTGAGCTTGTCTTGGTCTTCTTTCCCTGGCACGGGTTTCTTCACAAAACAGTCCAGTTTCCTCTGCTTTGGTCGGGATTTCTCGAATTCCTGATGGGAAGTGCTTTTCTTGTGGCGGTTACACGGTCGTAAAGCCCACTGTGCGTCACTGAAAAATCCGTGTTGCACACAGTGCAGTGGGCAAAATGCTTCCCTTTTCTCGACGAAACTGGGCATGGATGCTCCTCATAGTACTTTGGCAGAAAAGCCTGGCTGGGAGTTTGACCAAGCTTCTTTTTTTTGCTCCGTGGCGGTTGATCGCCAAAGTCTTCTGAATCCGTGTTCGTCGCTGTAGCCATATTTTTCCCTCCAGAAAGAATGAGCTACGAAGTGACCGCGTTCAGAAAAGTATGTGCTGAAACGCCCGCGATAGTTGTAATAACAGCAGCAAGACCAACTGACTACGCTACTCTCGCGGGCGCCGGGCATGTTTTGCTCGCAGTACACAACCGGTTAGTACAAATTATGGATCGGAACTTGCTCGCGTTTTTGTGTATTCAAAATGTCAAAATGTGTAGTCGAAACGAAACGTTTGCGTAGTATAAGACAAGCATGCGTAGTTGCGTAGTTTGGGGACCAAAATCGTAGTTTACTACGCTCAATGTGTAGTGTAAACAGGTCTGCCAATGTAAAGAAGCCATGTGAAGAACCAATGTAAAGAACCAATGTAAAGAAGCCATGTGAAGAACCAATGTAAAGAAGCCATGTGAAGAACCAATGTAAAGAAGCAATGTAAAGAACCAATGTAAAGAAGCCATGTAAAGAATCAATGTAAAGAACCAATGTAAAGAAGCCATGTGAAGAACCAACGTAAAGAAGCCATGTGAAGAACCAATGTAAAGAAGCCATGTGAAGAACCAATGTAAAGAAGCAATGTAAAGAACCAATGTAAAGAAGCCGTGTAAAGAAGCCATGTAAAGAAGCCATGTAAAGAAGCCATGTAAAGAAGCCATGTAAAGAAGCTATGTGAAGAACCAATGTAAAGGCGGTCCTTAATTGAGCCTGAAGTCAACTTCCCAAAGTCGCAAAGACTTCGAAGTCTTTTCACCAAAAACTCAGTGCTAAAGCTTCGTGTGACCAGCTTCCCAAAGTCGCACAGTATACCACATGTAGTCGACTTCCCAAAGTCGCACAGTATACTACATGTAGTCGACTTCCCAAAGTCGCACAGTATACTACATGTAGTCGACTTCCCAAAGTCGCACAGTATACTGCATGTAGTCGACTTCCCAAAGTCGCACAGTATACTACATGTAGTCGACTTCCCAAAGTCGCACAGTATACTGCATGTAGTCGACTTCCCAAAGTCGCACAGTATACTGCATGTAGTCGACTTCCCAAAGTCGCACAGTATACTACATGTAGTCGACTTCCCAAAGTCGCACAGTATACTGCATGTAGTCGACTTCCCAAAGTCGCACAGTATACTGCATGTAGTCGACTTCCCAAAGTCGCACAGTATACTACATGTAGTCGACTTCCCAAAGTCGCACAGTATATTACATGTAGTCGACTTCCCAAAGTCGCACAGTATACTACATGTAGTCGACTTCCCAAAGTCGCACAGTATACTACATGTAGTCGACTTCCCAAAGTCGCACAGTATACTACATGTATTCGACTTCGCCCAATTAAGGACAAGCTTAAGGAAGGTTGGTTTCTGACCTGTAGACGTTGTTGTTGAAGCGGTTGTAGCTGGCCATGGTGATGATCCCGCCCCACGCCATGCCCACAGAGTAAAAGATCTGCAGCGCAGCGTCTCCCCACACCTGGAAAGTATACACCCTCATATAGCCATCATGGTCAACAATCTTTGGTGCTTTATCGCTTTTTATGTGAAAATACAGAAAAACAAATTGCTGATGCCAAAAAAAAAGTTCAATGTTTTCGATTCCCCGACCAACCCTATTTTTGCCTCATGACTAGAACTTTTTTTTCTGCCTTTTAAAAAATGTTTACACAATCTTACAGACTTTACAGGGAAAGATAGTCTTTTCCGCCATCCAGGGGACACAGCTCACACATTTTCCGGCCAATAAAAAGCCGCATGTGCCAGTGCGAATATTGTCAATTTTTTTATTACCAGTTTTGACTGCATTCAACAACTATCTTGTCAAGATAATCTCACCAAAGTTCTCAAAACAGATTTCAACCTGCAGATGCTGATGAAGAGCTGTCCTGATTGTGCACCAACTGCAGAGCATGCAAGCTCTCTGCAGTGAACACTAACACAGAATATCTCACTACCCAAGGTTGGGAATTTGCCTTGAATTTGCTGCTGTAAAGAAACATTCACTCCACCCAAACACACACACACACACACACACACAAACACACACGTACCTGGAACTCAAGCAGTTTCTCCCAGCGTGGGATGATGTAGAAGCTGATGCCATCGATGGCACCTGGCAGCGTCACGCCGCGGATCAGCAACACCAGCAGAACCAGGTAGGGGAAGGGGGCAGCAAAGTGCATCACCTGGACAGGTAAAACACCAGGGTAAGTCAAATCATGCAGTAACTGAAATTATTGCCCATCAAACGAGGGATTTTTTCCTCTTCCTCTGCATTCTTGAGCCGCAATATCCACGTTCACTTGTGTTTTGCCTGAGCGGGGTTTTACCCCCGCCATTTAGACAGCCATACTCTGTTTCGGGGGATGTGGCTGGGTGTTTTTGTGTTTCTATAGCCAAACAACCTCTGACATGGATTACAGGTTCTTTTCCAGGTGTACTTGGTCTTGTGCCTGTGTGTACACACGAAGGGAGATAAGGCACTAGCAGGTCTGCATATAAGTTGACCTGGGAGATTTATGATAAAAAAAATCTCTACCCTTAACCCACCAGGGGCGAACCCTGAACCTTCCATACTTAAAGGCCCGGCAGGAGTATATAAGGAGCCTGACCTTCTGCGTTGGCAAATCATTTCAAACCTCTTGCAGGCAACGGACAAATACTGCTCCTACATTTTCTTTAATATCTCAGTTAAGCATGAGTTACGGTGTCAGATTTTTTGTTCACACAGCTGGTTTTCACACATTTACCGCCCTATGCACTTAGATAAGGTTAATTCTCCATAATAAAGAAGATATTTGTAAACAAACATTTCAATGGGGATCTTGTTCAAAGAAAAGGGCGGAGTCAACACTCTCCGACGTCACAGATTTACACCATGCGTTCCAAAAATAGCAAAACACGTGGCATGCGGCAATTTGGTTCCAGAACATGCTGTCTCAGGTGCATGTGTATTTGTTACATCGGATATGAAGAAAGAAATGCAACTAACCTTTACCACCAGTTGTGGCCTTGATAGGGTATTCCTGTGGGGTTGGGATAAAGCTCTCTCACTAATTTGAGCACACAGTCGGGCATCATTTCTCGGTTAATGTTTACCCGTGTTGGATTGTCTTGATGTAAGGAAGACGTCTTTTTCGCCAAGTACAATGCACAATTCCAAGCATCGCGTCGGTCTAGCATGGACCAATACTTCTTGTAGAGTACTTTTCTAACGCCGGAATTCCTGCGGTGTGGCAATTGGCCTGTACCTAGCCACCTCTGGCGATGATTTGTCACACAAGGGCTGCAAAAACAAAAGGCACACTGGCCTACCCCAGAGGAGAGCCCTGTACTAGGACCCGTGTCTCCGCTTTCACCATCGCCTCCAGGATCAGATAACCACGTCTGCACCCTAACGGTACTACACACACGAGAGACAGCCTAGCGCCTCTGTATCGAGGTCACACGATGATGGCCCAGCACCTCTTGGTACACAAGTCGAATCTTTTATTACACACATTCGAGTTTCAAATGGCCACTGATTCTCAGTAAATAGTCTCCTTATTGCGTTCTCCTGGTCACTTAAAAGTTGAGAAGTGTTAAATCAAATTTCGCCATTTATTTCCACAGACAGAAAGAGATGTCAGTGCAATACAGCTTACAGACCGCAGCCTGGCCCTTACTAAGTTACTATCACCATCGGATGTTGGAATGTGAAACACTCAGGTTTTCCCGCCATCTGTCGACAACACTGATTGTGTTAGAGGCTCTCGCTGGGTGGAATAACAGACCGTGTTCCAAAGTATGCGTATACACTACGCAGATTATCACCGTTGACTTCGTCTACATGGTCCCGCTAACTATAATTACTGTCCCTGAAAGTGCCTCACAGGATGGGCAAGTTTACTTTCAAAACAGAAAGGGGTAATCTAAACTCGGTTTGTTCTAAGTGGACATGGGAAACAAAGGGACTCGGATCTTGGGTCGCCCCTGGCAACACAAATGGAAGAATCCAGGATATGCAAATGGTCTTCTGCAGTTTATTCCAAGGTGGTAGGGGGTTGAAAGGGGGAACGAACGGGAGGGGGGAGGGCGGAGGGGACAGTGGTCGGTGGAGCTACTAGATACTAAGACTGCAGCAATGGACTGGTGATGTGAAATCATCACCCACACATTTCGAGGTACCCTCCCCCCTCACCATTCGGTTCACAAGCCTGTTTTTGTCCTTGGTCAGTTTGAAAATGATTGGTTTGTTCAAGTATTCCGCCAAAAAAATGCGCCAAGATTTCCCTCCTCATTTCAGTGGTGTTTGACGCTTGCCCCACTCACTTAGTCAGAGTCTGATGCAAAAATTGACTCGAGAATTCTGTTCATTGACGTTGTGACGTACTAAACTTGTTTATTGTTCGCGGTTTTGGCTGATTCTGTGTTGTTTTTCTGTTAATATCAGCGAAAGTACCATCATAGCGGTGACTGAGTTACAGCAACCAAGACTAAGTTTCATTTTGTCCGTTTGACTAGCCTGACATCTACAGCCTTGACATTGTTATTCTGTTTCTCTCTGTGTGACTGATTTCTTTGACACAAAGGTTCTCTGTGTGAAAGTTCAATTGTATTGTAAATATAAACAAAATACGCAATCAATATGCAAGATATCACAAATGTTCAGAAACGAAAATATGTGAAAAACTCTGAAGAAGCTGAAAAGAAGAAATGCTGCTCGCACAGACAGAAAGCCAGATGGTAAAATTCAGTTTAGCGGTGAGAGAGAGGAAATTAATCTTATTTACGCCCAAGTTCAAAAGGTTAAAACATTTTTGGGAGAAGGAAATCCAAACAAAGAGCTTGTGGACACTATCTTGTGCTTTTTTTATTGACAAAAACATTGAAGCTGATTTATTAGAGCGCCCTGATGCCCCCGCGTCCCCAGTGCACTTTGGCCTGTTCGTGTTTACATCGCGTGCCACGCGTTGTGCTATTTTTGCTAAGCCCCGCCCCTTTTTCTGTTGCATTATGGGAGAGGCCGGATTGGCCGTGACGTGTTTAAGAACAACGTCTTCACCACCAGGCCACTGCGCCCATCTGTGGTTTACACCGACTTCAAAGTGCTGATTTTGAGAAACAAAAACACAAAACCCCGTCAGCTATTGCTTTGAAGTTTACAGAAAATCGTGATTTGACATTTCATGTCTGAATTGAAATTAACGACATGTTCTTCCTGCAAAGGTAAATCAGCTGACCTTTCCGAGGACCTTGACGCCCTTGAAGAGACAGAGGAAGACGCAGAGCCAAGACACAGCCAGGGTGATGACTAGCTGCCAGCGAAGGCTGCCCATGTCGTCAATACCAGAGGACAGCTGAAGCACGTGACGCCTGCAGCACACACACACTGACCTCAATTCTCTTTCACTTAGAATCTTGAAGTTAAACAAATGAGGCAGAGCGCTCTTTTAAGATCTGAGAGAATCTTAAACAAATGAGGTGGAGCGCTGTTTAGAGATCTGATAAAGAAAGGGAAGTAAGGGCTCTAAATGCACACCACATGTGTCATAGAGTAAGTAAGAGTTATTCCGAATCAGTCTCCTGGTACTTGAGAGAGTCTCCTGGTACTTGAGAGAGTCTCCTGGTACTTGAGAGAGTCTCCTGGTACTTGAGAGAGTCTCCTGGTACTTGAGAGAGTCTCCTGGTACTTGAGAGAGTCTCCTGGTACTTAGAGAGTCTCCTGGTACTTGAGAGAATAACAAGCATTGAAATGAATAAGCGACTTTCAAGCTCAAGTCTCTTGAGAATTCTTACTTACTCTGTTACCCATATCACAAGTGGATGAAATACTAGACTTCTGCACATATCGTATGCATTTAGAGTGTTTACTTCCCTTTGTTTATTAGATGAGATATGGGATTTAAAAAAAGCACACAAGGTATCTGAGCAGAGGGGGGTTTGCAAAGCATGATCTATAGAAGATGCTTCTTTTGTGACTTGTTGGGTTTTCATTAGAAAGGTAAAAACAAAAGTGTCTAAAGTTGTGTTTGATATTTTCAGTGACCATCTTTGTTCTTGGGATTGAACTGAATAAATATTTAATCTTTCTTTCCATATTCAATACAGTAATTATTTTTTTAACAACTTGGTTAGGTCTAAGACCATCACATTGTGGTCAGGCTTCAAACGATTATTTATGAGAAGTAGAAAATGTTTTCGTGGTCCAAAGATGGTCTCAAATATCCACCTCCACTTCGATACCAAGAATCACCAACTTTCCCTAAACACTCTCTAAATGAAAGACTTACTCATCAAAAATTCCCTTTCGTCAGCATGACAGTACCTTCAGAAATCTATAACGCGAAATCTTCTAGTTCTTATCTTGCCCCTTCTCCGCAGTCCTGCCTGGAACGCCCCGCAGCGATGGACGAAACAACAACTAACACTTGGGATCCTCTGCAAGAGAGCAGCGGCTTACTACCGGCATTCACGATTGTAAAAGGGTTGTTTCTAAGCTAAACTTCTAAGAAAGTGTTCCCGAGTCCATCTGTTGGCCTGTTATGAGTGTTTCTAAGCTCAACTTCTAAGAAAGTGTTTCCAAGTCCATCTGTTGGCCTGTTATGGATGTTTCTAAGCTCAACTTCTAAGAAAGTGTTTCCAGGTCCATCTGTTGGCCTGTTTAATGTCATGGCTTGCTCACTTTAATTCCCCCCATCTCCCCCCCTCCTTCCCAACCAATAAACATACACTTCCTCCATTTGCAATTTGTACCAATTAAACCCAAACCCAAGCAGTCACATATTTCATGGAGTCAGTCTACTCCAGGTGACAGAAGAACATACATGCACCAAAACAAGCAATACTGTACAGTGGAACCCATCTTTTATCACCTCCACAAATCTGAGAAAGTCGGGTCTTAAAAAGAAGGTAGTCTTAAAATTGGGGTAAATTTACAGAGGTTATGAACAGAAAGTCTGAGAATGCAAGGTCTTAAAAAGGAGGGATCCGAGTCTTAAATTGGGGGTGTCTTATAGGGAGGGTTCCACTGTAACAGGGATGCAGAAGTACAAACAAATTTACATCCCTAAAACCACTCAACAAACTGCCAGCACAAAACATCTATTCCAACACTACCTTCTGACACAACTAAACACCAATCTCAAACTTACTCCCAGAATTCCTCGCTGGCAGACATGGACTTGTTCGACACAGCAGCCACTACGGACGTCGCGTTCACGGTCATGTTGTACATGGCGTCCTGGACAGTTCCAGACTTGTTTGCCATCACAGACAAAGTTACGGAAGCGTTCCCGCCGGCCAGCTCAGCCGCCAGACGTTCGTTGGTGTCAATGCAGGTATCGGAGTTCCACGCATTGTTGCAATGGCTCCACGGCAGAGTGGCGCGGAAGGACATGAAGAGGTAGTAAATGGTCCAAGCGATGATGACGTTGTAGTAGATGCACACGATAGACGACACCATCACCATGCCGATTCCCACACCTGTGTTGACAAAGGAAGGTGTAAATTTATTTTGTCATATAACAGGGATGTCGTTATAGGCGTCGGACATCGGACATAGACCGATTAAAAGGCTCAAATGTCCGATTCACAGAGTCGCATGGCGGTCAGATGTCCTATCGTTTTCAACTGAGCGCGGTCATTGTCCGATAAGAACTCGATTGCTTCGGACAGCGCGTTATTTGATAATTTTCCTTTCACGATAGAAATCTTCAAAAAGCGACCAAGCGCTGTCGCGTACATGTGCACTGAAGTTATGCAGTGCAGATCTTGCGTTTTCCGAATCGTTTGCGGTATGAGCTGTTTGCGTACACCCGTCTACAGCACGGGAGACAACTCCAACTGACCAAGGCTCGCGCCTGCATTAAATTGCTTTCGGTTAGAGATGAAGCGCACGGCACTGAATTATACCACCGAAAAAAACTAAAGCCTGCCAAAGAACAACAAAAGCTGGTGAACCCTCGGACTAGTGAACCCTCGGACTAGTGAACCCTCGGACTAGTGGGACGTTCCCCAATCAAAGTAAGAGTGCTTAAGTGTTTGGTTGCTTTTTAGTTTCTTTTATTCTTTTTTGTGTGTGTCCTGTTTGAAACAAAAGTAATAAAACAATATACGCACACAATGTTGGTACATATACTGATATGTGTGTGTGCACATGATTTTGTGTTTTTCACAAAATTATAATGTCCTATTTAAATGTCTGAAAGCAGTCAAATGTCCTATTGATCCCGAAGAGCTCAGGACATTTGTCCTATAGGTGTGAATTTGTGGCAACATCCCTGATATAAGTGTTGTCTAATTAGTGTTGTCTAATTAGTGTTGTCGTTGTCTAATTAGTGTTGTCTAATTAGTGTTTGTGCACTTAAAAGACCGCTGGGTCAATATATCTGTGAAGGCAACGTGTTGTTTTGTCAATAGTTAAATGTTCCAACAACATAATTACCTGTCTTGATTTTTGATTGTCAATTCATTGCTGAGATGTGCTTAAAGTAAAACTGTTATTTGATGGTGCAGGGTAGACTGGGTAATACACCTTTGTAGAGCTAAAGTAGATCTCCCTCTCTCTGTCACACACACACACACACACACACACACAATACAAACACACACACGCACGTACACACAAACACACACACACACACACACACCAATACAAACACACACACACACACACACACAATACAAACACACATACACACACGCCTCTTCCTAAATGTAAAAGGTCACATAATTCTAGCAAGCATTTGTTAAACAAGCAAAGTAACGCTGCAGTTTTTATTCCACTGTTAGCAATTATGTCATTGTAAAGAAGTTATAAAAAAGAAATGCACTTTGCAAAATGTGCTACTGTCACAGGCCTAACATTAGGCACAAAAAAAAATTAGTCTGTTTACGGTAACCCGACCGACCCTATTTTTTTCGCGCGACCCTAGACTTTTTTTTGGCATTTGGGAAAAAAATTAAAAAAAATAAAAAAATAACGTAAAAATATGTTTTTTTGGAATAAAAAAAAAACCAAAATCCCGACCTACCGACCCTATTTTTTTGGCCTATGTTACCGTAAACAGACCTTTTTTTTTTTTGCCTTAACAACCAGAGGAAAACAACATGACATGAGTAACTGTTGGACATTTTACTTCCTTTACTTGACGAGTGTGCAAGGAAAAGGATGCAGAAAAAAACCCGGCTTGGTATACACAAAAATTTAAAAACAATTTTTTTTTTTTTAAACTCAGTTTTTGTTGGCATGGCAGGTCATACAAAAGTAAGATTGTAACTAGAGGTAACATGCATTACAACGTAATAATAATAATAATAATGAACACTTATTAATCGCCCCTTCTCACCGGAGCTCAGCGTGATGTACAATAGCAAACCTAAACTAAAATCAATAAAATCAATAAAACAAAGTAAAAAAATAAAATTTAAAGGTACTGAACTTGTCAAATTCAGGTGCACGGAGCCCCTGGGGCTTTTAGTCATACCTCAGGCAGCTATCCGTTAGAAGAACTACCAAGTTTCATTGACTTGCACCCAAAGAGTCAAGAAATGCGATTTTTTTACGAATTAATTTCGTACTCGGACCCGGCTGGTCTTGGCCTATTTTTGGATCTAAATTTAGATCAGGTAGATCACCACATCATGCACAAAAAGACACGTCACTAAGCAAACTATGTCAGACGTCATCATGAGTTTGTGTAAAACAAAATGGAGGCCGGAATTACTCAGTTGAATCGAACTCTGACCAAACACCACGTAATAACTAGGTTAATGTATGCACTCGCGTGAACAAGAAACTGTCGAGCTTCACAGATGTCGTCGTTGGGTAGTTTTGGGTTTGTTTTACTACCATAGGAGGATTTTTGAACTGTAAATGCACTCAGCTGCAACAAAAACGCAAAACGAAGGCTGTGAGCTGCACTGTGCCTTTAATGAAAAATGATGGAAAAAAAGGCACACTGACCTTTGGTTTAAACAAGTTTATTCAGTAAATTCCATTGGTACTATTACCGCATACATGGAATAAGGAACATGGAGCACAACAAGCTAAGCTTATGAGCGTACTCTTAAAAGCAAATGAAATTTGGCGGACGATTTTAATATAACAAATTTGAAATAATGTCAAAATAATAATGGTAAATTATGGTAGACAAACATGTAACAATAAAAGTGAAAACAAAACCAACAAAAAACAACAAACAAAAAAAAACCAATGCTAAACTAACAACAGTACTCACACGCGCTCGCACACTCACTCGCACACACACGCATACAATGACTTCCACATGGTTGAAAATAGAATACTACCAGAACAAAGAAATGTAAACAGTACTGCACATGGTGGATGAGATAAATGCATTCATTATTCAAAACGTTTGCTTAATAAGATAAACCTGAATAACTGGTCAAATATCAATGCATTTTCGCTGTCTGACTTGTCTCTATTGCCATACAGAAAATCATCAGCGGTTAGCAAATCATAGTTGGGCAGTGTTGACAAGGTGACTTCACGTATTTGAAGAGATAAGGGGCAATGAAAAATATAGTGCTCCGCATTTTCAACAGGATAACCACAAGTGCACGACGGGTCGGGAATTAAATGTCTGTCAAATAGATCACTATTTAGATTGCTGATCCTCAATCTCAGTCTGCAATGGATAATTTCTGATTTTCGATCAGATGTGTATAGATACGAGGGAACAACAGAATCATCAGAACTAATACGTTTTTTAAATAACCCAATAGAATCAAGTTGTTTTACAGTATCTGGAAGCTCATTCCACAGGGAAGTCGAAGACAGAAAAAATGACTTTTTATACAATTCAGTTCGAGAGTGGGGAGTCTGTCTGTCAAGTGGTCTTCGTCTATGGTAAGGGTTCACAGAAGCAACGAGAGGAGGCAGACGTTCTAGTAAGTATGGTGGCACGCGTGCATTAACTAATTTGAAATACAAAATCAATTTGTGTCTTTTTCGCCTCTCCTTCAGTGTTGTAAATCCTGATTCATCGTACAATTTTTGGTGACTCGTGCCACGAACTGCACCTATAATGGTTCTTATGGCATCAAGATGCAAGTTTTCTAATAAAGTAGCTAATCTGTCAGAACAGTTATCCCAAATGACGTCAGAAAAATCAAAATGGGGAATAATAAAAGATTTATACATGAGTTCAAGTGCCTTTCGGCTAAGGCGATACTTATAGGACCGAAAACATGAGAGAAGAACACGTACTTTAGATATAATTGACTGAACATGTGATTCCCATTTGCAGTCGCTCTGAATCAGTACACCAAGATGTTTGTGAACGTGGTTTTCTCTCAGAACTGTTCCATCAAATACAAGAGGAAGGGTTTCAGGCATTCTATTTCCAGAAAAGGTCATCAAATCTGTTTTTAAATTATTGAAATTAACTTTCCATTTTTCCGCCCAGTGTGCAATTTTGGCTAAGTCTGCATTTAAGATCTGTGTCCGCGTGTTTGCATCATTTAGAGATAAATACAAACTGGTATCATCAGCAAAAAGTTTAATGACAGATTCGATATTAATGACAATATCGTTAATGTACACAAGGAACAACAAGGGCCCCAGAACAGAACCTTGGGGAACACCTGAACAAACACGTCCGTATGTCGATTTCCTGCCTTGGATAACAACGGCTTGTAACCTGCCTGTCAAATAATCTTCAAACCATTTTAATAAAACACCTCTGACCTTTGAAGAGCGGGCAGATCCTCCAGATGGCGAGGGGGGAGAGGGAGGAGAACTGGCCGTAGGACACCTCCATGAAGAACAGCGGCAGTCCACACAGCATCAGGAACAAAAAGTACGGGATGAAAAACGCACCTGCACACAATGAACATGAAAATTGAATCAATGACACGTACTCTTTTAATTCTTGTCTTTGTTGTGTGTGTTTTGTGTGTGTGTGTGTGTGTGTGTGTGTGTGTGTGTGTGTGTGCGTGTGCGTGTTTTGGATGCACCTAAACACAAAGAAAATTGAATCAATGATCCTTTTTTCTTTTTCGTTTTTTGCATATATATAGAGGAAAGAAAATGCACACGCAAACAAGGAACTTGAATAAATGTCCTTTCTGTTCTTTTCTTTATTCAATTATTGCAAAGGGGATGAAAAATACACCTGAACACAAAGAAATTGTAATTGATGTTTTCCTTCTTTATTTTGATGAGGGGGAGAGGATTTGATTTGATAGGCGTTACTCCAAAATGCACCTGCACACAAATTGAAAGCATGTGTGAGGATGTTTGTGTGTTTTGTGGTTGGGTTACCCAGAATGAATCTGTAATACGTAACTCTATTACATCAGAATCAAGTAATATCTCACCTCCACCACTCTTGTAACACAGGTAAGGGAAGCGCCAGATGTTCCCCAGTCCCACAGCGTAGCCGATACAGGTGAGAATAAAGTCCATCTTCCCTCCCCACGCTCCTCGGTCATCGTTGGCAGCTTTTGCTTTCTCCATGCTGTTGCTGGAAGAGCTACTGCTGCGTATGCTGATCGTATCCATGATGATCACACTCCGATTCAAAGTCTTGAAGGACGGATGAAATGAGGATCAATCTGCAACGAGAAAAGAATAAAAAGTTTTGAATATCTAGCAAGGATTTTTTTAGTTGTGGTACTGTTGGAATGACTCATGCTGAGGGGAACATACAACATGGTATAATAATTAAAAAGAAACAACTCAAAATTTGGATCACAAACGGTTGCTCAGAATATGACGTCACTTCCAAGGGGTTAATTCGGGGCTTAATGCTGAATATTAATTTTAAGTGTACAATTCAAATTGTGTGTATCATTAAACCAGCACATCCAACCAAACAAATCAAATTGGAAACCCATAGAAAAGATTTCTTAGACCTGTCAGTACCGCATTTATTTCAAGAGGGAGTCAGTTTCTGCTATTCATGGTGGCGCAGAGGGGTTGGGACTACTGTCACCAGAGAGACAGACACACACAGACAGAGAGAGAGAGAGAGAGAGAGAGAGAGGGAGAGAGCATATCACTGTGTGGAAGTTGGCAACAAGACTGATTTCTTTACAAATAGGGAGATCCGCTATACAAAGCTGCCAATCATCAAATACCAATGAGTTCACTGAGAGTGTCCCTGCAGATAGATGTTGTCAAGGGTTTGACATTTGCACAGGTATTTGATCTTCTTCAAAATAGTCCTGAGGGGAAGTGAGCTTGTGCTAAAAGCAATACAGTGGAACCCCCTTTAAGACATCCTCCCCTCCCCCCCCCCCCCCCCATTTTGAGACCTTCACTTTTTTAATAAAAAAAAAATCCTTTGTAAATGTATAGTATTTTATGACTTCCTCTTTTTTAAGGCCTGATGTTCTCATTTTTCATTTTGTTGGGGGGTCTTAAAAGGGGGTTTCACTGTACAATGTTTCCACAGCCCGGTTGGCTTTTCCACCATCAACAGTTTGTTTCACTTAAATACATGTAAGTTTAGCAATGAAACAAATGAGACACAGCCTTCTAACATTCCCAAATCAAGAATAGACAACAAATCAAGAATATAGACAACCAAACAAGAATAGACAACAAATCAAGAATAGACAATAAAACAAGAATAGACAACCAAACAATAGACAACCAAACAAGAATAGCTAGACAACCAAACAAGAATAGACAACCAAACAAGATAGGTTAACGAATCAAATACAACACAAAACTCTCAGTAAAAGGTCGAGGAGCCTGTGAATGAGCAAGAATCGAAAATAAAACCGTACAGTCAAGCATTCTATCTGAGGAAGGACATACAGTGATGCACTGAAAATATACCTTACATGCAACCGGCCAGCAGGATTATGAGGATAACATTTTGAATACATATATATAGTCATCTCTAAGCACAGAGGAAATTCTAAATTACCAGGAAAGTCCTTGCACCCACTTGTAGTGTGAGACTATTATTATATAAAGCAACTGATTCTGAACTCAATAGAAACAAAAATAAAGGAGATAATAAGATATATGTATATTATTTGGATGGGAGGAAAAAGAACATTGCGGCTTGCGCAACCGTCTGATGTGAAGCTTTTCAAAGAATGCTCACACACAGTGTTCTACTTAATCTGTCCACAGCCAAAGTTTGAGAATGTTGTACACATTAGTGTGTAAACAAATCATCTTTACACACCACTCGGTGTCTCAGTCTCCCTTGCGGTGTCTCAGTCTCCCTTGCGGTGTCTCAGTCTCCCTTGCGGTGTCTCAGTCTCCCTTGCGGTGTCTCAGTCTCCCTTGCGTCTTCCGAACAATTTGTCAGATAAGTTTGTTTTCTGTATTATAAGTGTTCATCTGTGCACATAAAAGACCGCTGGGGCGAAGATCAGTGACTGTATCGTTGTTTTTTTCCACAATTAAACGTTCTTATAACATACCTTACTTGATTTCTGATTTTAAACACCACTGTCTCACACAATGTTGTCTCTGGTTTGAGAGAGTCAAAGTTTGAAGAATTTTGAACACAGTAATCCCATCCAAACAAATGTTGCCGAAGACACATGAATAATCCTGTTCACTCTCTTTTCACAAAGTCAACTCCAGACTGACAAGCTCACCACATCAGCCAAAGTTAATATAAGTTCTCCTTAACCAATAAGAATCTGTGCACCTTAATTTGCATACATATTTTAAATTAGCAAATCGCCTCCCTGCCTCAATGGACTGGAAAATATCCAACCAGAACAAAGATGTACTGTTGACACAGCTAAATGACTCTTACAAGCTCATCCACTGTGGTTACGCATCTTATTTGCATCTTATTTGTAATCCACCAAACGAGATAAAGCAGATTTAATCTCAACAGATTGTACTTCAAAGTTGTTCAATTATTGAGGACAGAGACAAAAACAGCGAGCAAGCTAGTACATGCTGATGAGTCATGTTTTGTCAGGCTACCCTTTTAAAGAAATTGCTTTAAGTAATTTGCCCTCCTCCAAGAAAATCCCACAAAACTCTCAAAGACAAATAAACTTAAGTGGAGGTCACAGACCATCTGAAAACAAATAAACTTAAGTGGATGTCACAGACCATCTGAAAACAAATAAACTTAAGTGGAGGTCACAGACCATCTGAAAACAAATAAACTTAATTGGAGGTCACAGACCTAAAAACAGGAAAGAGATCATTATAACTCATCAGTAAGACACCTACCCAGTGGCAGTACCAGGGCCGGACTAGGCTAAGGGGAGGGGGGGGGGGTGCCAGTGGCAGTACCAGGGCCGGACTAGGCTAAGAGGAGGGGGGGGGGGGGGCAGCTGATGGGTAGGTCATATTCTGAGATAGGAAAATGGTCGCTCCTTGCATGAAACGGCATAAAATAAAAAATGTTTTAAATAAGTGAGGTACATGTTTAGGCTAGGGGGGGGGGGGGGGGTTGCGAAACCCCCATAACACACCCCCCCCCCCCCCTAGTCCGGCCCTGAGTACCCCTGTGTCCTTTGCTGGCACTACTCTTTTCTGTCACTCAAACAGGCTTTCTGTTGTCACTCCTTATACTATAGAAACGGACTCACTTTCTATTGTCACTCCTTGTAGAAAGGGACTCCAAAGAAACGGGCGCCAAAGAAATTCACAAGTCCCAGTTTCCTAGAATGCCGGGTAAAATTAATAATATTAATAATAATAATAATAATATTTATAAAGCGGGTGTATCCAGGGTTAAACCCTGCTTAAATTCAAAAACAGAGTACCAAATTAACTCTCTCCGTCAACAATTTGCCAAGTAGTTATGTCCCTTGAACGTGAACATTAGGCTACGTTTAAAGTATCGGAGTCAAAACTATCGCTGTTATTCTCCACGATTTAGCCTCCGTTTCAAAACTGCTACTTTTCTCTCCCGGCGTCTGCAAAGTCGGTACCTTCATTTCAGTCCGGACACGGTACCTTACGGTATCCCGACCGACCCTATTTTTTTGCGCGACCCTAGACTTTTTTTTGGCATTTGGGGGAAAACAAATTTAAAAAAATGAAATAAAATAAATAAATAAAAAAGTCTTTGTTTTTTGGCAAAATAACTTAAAAATATGTTTTTTTGGAAGAAAAAATAAACAAAAATAAAATCCCGACCTACCGACCCTATTTTTTTTGCTTGTTACCGTAAACAGACTTTTTTTTTTTTGCCTTATCATACGGCTACCTGCCGCGCAGTTTTTATGTCGCGGATAACCTTGGGACAGAAAAGCTCCCTGCCTGTTTCAAGAGAAACCGGTAGGATCTGGTTTTCATGTCACTCACAATGATCGTATGCTTCACGTGTTCATGGGGACTTTAGCAGTTCTAAGCTAAAACAGACACTAGTGTATGAAACATACAATCACCACAGAAAACCCGCGTCGAAGGTAATGATCCCTGTAAAATAACCGGCTGAGAGAGAGAGCGAGAGAGAGCGTAACTAAAGAGAGGGGGGGGGGAGGGGGTTACGGAGGAAGAGAGGGAGGGAGCGAGAGAGAAGGGGGGGTTACGGAGGAAGAGAGGGAGGGAGCGAGAGAGAACCAAAAACAGCTTTATTAACGAAGGCAATGGCATAACCAAATAGGCGCTTTTTTTTTTTTTTTTTACATCCAGCCTTCCTCCATGAGACGGACTAATCTAATAAAATTATGTTATATCAATGTTTAAAAACAACATCAGACAAACGCACACATATAGAGAGAGAGATCAAATCATTTTATTTTTCGAGGGTTGTGGCATAAGCAATACAACGAGCTGTTTTTCAACCTGCCCTCGCCCAGAGAGGGGACTAATCTAATCCCATATTAACACGGATATTCACGTAGAAAAAAAGGTAGAGAAAAACAACAACATATGAATATTTACACATTACATATTATACACAAATATTAAGCGTCGTATATGTAACGTAGTTAAACACTGAACAATGCTGAATACACATGCATGAGTAAATGTGTTATTAGAGAGAGAGAGAGAGAGACTCAGAGAGAGAGAGAGAGAGAGAGAGAGAGAGAGAGAGAAAGAGAGACTGAGAGAGAGAGAGAGAGAGAACTCAGAAATGTATTACATAAGGATCAAGGTTTTAGGCTTAGCCTAATCTTCCAACCTGTCCATTCAACATACAAAGAGAGAAAGAGAGGTCCCGGCTAAACTGGGTCTGTACGTACTGGTCAAGCAATGTAATTGTACACGGAAGCGTTCTCTGTAGCCTACACTGGTCGAAACCGGAATTATAACAGGCACTATACATATCTTTGTTCAGTGTTCACATATATAGTAACTGTAGCAAGAGTGCCGAGCCGGTTGGCGTGTATGCGCTGTTCTGTACCCTAAAGAGATTAACAACAACCTGTTCAGACCGCTTCAAGCCAATAACACAACAACAAGAACAAAAGCGCCAAAAGGACATTCACTTCTATCGCATTTCTCTGTCAGTGTACATTCTGAACCGTGCAAGAAGCCAAGGCCAAACGGGCTCAGTACCCGTTAGCCCAGATTTCCAGAGAGCTCTTGGGCATAGAACAATGATTACTGGGGAGAAGAAACAAAACAACATAACAATACGGCGAGTGGGTCAACCTCACCCCACCCCCCCCCCCCCCTCCCTCCCCTCCCCCCCCCCCCCCCCCCCCCCCCCAACGACCCATTTCTACACTGACTCATACTCGCGAAAATGTGTACGTGTATAATATATGAATTATAATAAAGCGATGCAGCGACCGAATCGATTTGATCTGCATCATCGCCTGCATATATATAAATACTAGCAGTTAAGCCCGGCTGTAAGCGGAGTCCTGTAGCAATTTAAGACGCTCGCTATCCCATTATCATTAGCTTTACCTCCTTTGTTTGGATACAAAAAAAGAGTTATCTCCCTTACCTTCTAGAAATTTCCGGAACTGTCCAGTTAATTTTTCATTCTTCATTTCTTCCCCTCATAGGAGCAATAGTGAGTCTCTAATATCACTGGCATGATGTGCTTGCTACAGGTGAACAGTAGGCACTGAACTGGTCTTGCACCATATAGGCTGTATTCAATAAATGGGAGGTCCATAATCTGAAAAAGGAAACAATGAATCAAGAAACTAAAACCCAGGTGCACATCTGCGGCACCTAGGGAGTGTACGTGCACACTATCTTGTTCCTGCCTCTTGCCATCTCAGAGGTATGGCGACCACAGACAAAAAAAGAGTTATCTCCCTTACCTTCTAGAAATTTCCGGAACTGTCCAGTTAATTTTTCATTCTTCATTTCTTCCCCTCATAGGAGCAATAGCGAGTCTCTAATATCACTGGCATGATGTGCTTGCTACAGGTGAACAGTAGGCACTGAACTGGTCTTGCACCATATAGGCTGTATTCAATAAATGGGAGGTCCATAATCTGAGAAAGGAAACAATGAATCAAGAAACTAAAACCCAGGTGCACATCTGCGGCACCTAGGGAGTGTACGTGCACACTATCTTGTTCCTGCCTCTTGCCATCTCAGAGGTATGGCGACCACAGACAGACAGACAGACACACACACACACACAGACAGACAGACACTCTCTTTTATTTATATGTATAGATAGATGCCATTTTGATATAATGCCCAGCAATAAAAATTAAAACGCCACTATTACATTCAGAGAGCTCAGGGCCCGGCTTCGCCCGGGGGTGGCCTCAAAAGCATTGAAAGGCATGTGCTGCCCACTGAGAGTGTCACAATATATATTCAATTCCTACTTACATGGTTTTTATAGAATGAGTTACCTCCCTTTCTTGAGAAAATTCCAGATAATTGACAGGCAGGTTCAACTGATCATGCTACACCCGTAGATGCGATGTGTTGGTGTGATAAGAGTTACCTCCTGTCCATGGATAACAAAGCACGAGTTACCTCCCTTAGCTTCTAGAAATTTCTCGAACTGTCCAGTTAATTTTCTTTCTTCATTTCTTCTCCTTATACTAGGAGCCATACAGAGTCTCTAATATGCCTGGCATAGTGTGCTTACTACATGTGAACACCAGGCACTGAACTGGCCTTGCATTATATAGGCTGTATTCAATAAATGGGAGGTCCATAATCTGAGAAAGGAAACAATAAATCAAGAAACTAAAACCCAGGTGCACATCTGCGGCACCTAGAGAGTGTGCATGCACGACATCGTCTTCCTGCCCCCTCCCTTCTCGGAGCTTTGGCGATCACAGACAGACACACACACACACACACACACACACACACACACAGACACTCTCTTTTATTTATATGTATAGATTATATGAGACCGATACAACAAAGGAAATAGGCCGACCCTTTTGCGTGTCTTTGAAGCTGTATAGTGGTAAGTGCGATGAGAATAAAGCCATTCATTTGGTCTGTTATTTTGACCAAAATATCCCTGCCATGAAAGCAAGTGACCTGCAATGTGGACTTTTCCAAGGACGGGTTTATACATGTGCTTTCAACATCCGCACCTGTGTAATATCATTCTGTATTCCACGCGAATAAATACCTGCTACATTGTAGTACATGTTCTGGCCTTACCTATGACGGCTTACTTGTGCCAAAACCTAGGGTTATCGTTTTCACGTGAAAATTAGTAATTAACAGTGTTAATTACTAATTTTCATTTTTGCCTCGTTTTCGGTCACAGTAGTCGGATTTTAAGAGTCCGCACTGAGAGGCTTCAACGCCCGGCAAACATCACTCTCACACTATTTCTAAAATATCTTTTAATAGAAGGCCTTATCGAGCAAGTAATTCGACGGGAAGATGCATGTCACTGTTTTCTGCAATAGCGCTATCCTAAACGTTGTTTTGGGTATCTTAGAAAAGAATAATCGACCCTGAAAACTTTCGAAACGAAGCTGTTCGTAGCAGACGGACTTTTGATCGGCTGTGGTCTCACACTTTCACAGATATCTTACAATATACAGTGAAACCCGGCTATATTGAAGTAGGCTATATTGAAATCCCGGCTATATTGAAGAATTTTTCAGGTCCCGGCTGAAGCTCTACTTTTTCTTTGTTAAAAAATGTTGGCTACATTGAAGTCGGCTATATTGAAATCCCGGCTATATTGAAACAAAAATTCAGCCCACGGGACGTTTTTACCTGGCTATATTAAATGTTTGCTCCAAAGATTTGTTTAACTTTTTATTTTTAAGAACAATGACTGCGCGGGCGCCGAATGATATGAGACGCCTCTGTCAGCGCAATCAGTTGAGGAAGGGGAGAGGCCAGATCAGCATCAACTTTCGAGTCAGGAGGTTTCTGATAACATTACAGTCTAACAATGCCGCGGGCCTCTGACAGCTACGCCATGTAGTCTTGTGGTGCGTAGATTTCCCCGACTTAATTTCTCTTGTTCATGCGAGTAGTTTCCCTTTGTACACTAGCAAAAATGGCTGCAAAACAAACAAGTCGCGTAAGGCGAAATAACAACATTTAGTCAAGCTGTCGAACTCACAGAATGAAACTGAACGCACTGCATTTTTTTTCACAATGACCGTAGTCCGCCGCTCGTACAAAAGGCAGTGAAATTAACGAGCCTGTTTAGCGCGGTAGTGGTTGGGCTGTGCTGCAAAGCACGCTTTTATGTACCTCTCTTCGCTTTAACTTTCTGAGCGTGTTTTTAATCCAAACCAAAGAAACTACAATGGGCTTATGTACAGTGTTTGTCCAAACATATCATATCTATATGTTTTTGGAATCAGGAACCGACAAGGAATAAGATGAAATTGTTTTTAAATCGATTTCGGAAATTTAATTTTAATCATAATTTTTATATTTTTCATTTTTAGAGCTTGTTTTTAATCCGAATATAACATATTTATATGTTTCTGGAATCAGAAAATGATGAAGACTAAGATAAAAGTAAATTTGGATCATTTTATAAAAAAATAATTTAATTACAATTTTCGAATTTTTAATGACCAAAGTCATTAATTAATTTTTAAGCCTCCAAGCTGAAATGCAATACTAAAGTCCAGCCTTTGTCGAAGATTGCTTGACTAAAATTTCAATCAATTTGATTGAAAAATGAGGGTGTGACAGTGCCGCCTCAACTTTTACAAAAAGTCGGATATGACGTCATCAAAGACATTTATCCAAAAAATGAAAAAAACGTCCGGGGATATCATACCCAGGAACTCTCATGTCAAATTTCATAAATATCGGTCCAGTAGTTCACTCTGAATCGCTCTATACACACACACGCACAGACAGACAGAAACACACACACACACACACACACACACACACACACACACACACACACACACACCACGACCCTCGTCTTGATTCCCCCTCTATGCTAAAACATTTAGTCAAAACTTGACTAAATGTAAAAAGGGTGAGTCTGACAATTAAAAAAAAAATCGAGCTTATTCAGAAGCTGGAAACTGGCTGCAAAAAAAGAAAGGAAGTAGCTGAGGAATATGGAATGTGTGTGTAAGGGAGGGGGGGGGCGTGCGTGTGTGTGAGTGTGTGTCCGTGTGTGTGTGTACAGAAAAAAAGCAAGGAGGCTCGAAGAACAACAGCCAACAGGTGAAAGATTAATGGGAATATATCTCACATCAAACGCAATGTGTGGACACGGAAATAAGAACGTATAGTGAAAAAAAGTTCGGTTATATTGAATTTCTGAAGGAACAAGGAGGGAAATTCAATATAACCGAAAATTGCCTATATTGAAATTCCGGCTATATTGAAGGTCTTCCCGGGTCCCGTGCCACTTCAATATAGCCGGGTTTCACTGTAATACCTTATTCGACAAGTTGTCAGGCAGACAGCTGTACTTCATATTTGTTTCCACTACCACACTCATACATTTGCTTAAAAGTGTATTAGGGAAGGACAATCGATCCGAAAATGTTCGAACCGAGAGAGGAAAAATGGCGGCCGGTCGGACATGTGCAAAAGGTCCGACGACTAGCAGACGGATCTCTTCATCGAGACTCACACACTTTCACAAATATCTTCCGATAGAATTCGTTATTCAACAAGTTTTCGGACAGACAGTTGTATGTCACGGTTATCTACACATGCGCTCAGCTCTTAGTGTTAATTTGCATCTAATTAAAGAACTATGGACCAGAAAAGTTTCGAATCGAAGGATGTTTTGCTCTGGCAGGTGAAACAGTCGCGCATGCGCATTGAGCCCCCACAGTCACGAGGTACAAGAAAATTAGTAATTAACGCGTGAAAATTACTAATTTTTAGTTTTGGCACTAGTAAGCCGTCAGGAAGCGAGCCAAAACTGAAAATTAGACATTAACACTTGAAAATTAGTTATTAACACTAGAAAATTAGTAATTAACACGTGAAAATTAGTAATTTTCCCGTCAGAATTGTAATTTTCTCGTGAAAATTAGTAACGTTCACGGGTTAATTACTAATTTTTAGTTTTGGCGCTTGTAAACCGTCATACTTACCGACTTTCTCACGCAGCGCGGCAACTGTACAGGAATACACTGTATTATATCAGTCTACACAGCGCGGCAACCGTACAGGAATACACTGTATTATATCAGTCCACACAGCGCGGCAACTGTACAGGAATACACTGTATTATATCAGTCTACACAGCGTGCGTCTACTCCGTAGGCCACAAATCCACAATGCACAATAGACTGGCCGCGAGTACAGTAAGTCTCAGTTTCCCCTCTAAATTCGCAACTCGTTCACAATAGCTTACACATACATATATCTGCTACGGGATCTCACACCGCCTAAAGCTGAAAGGATTCATTTTGTAAGCCGATCTGACTGCGCTTTCATGTGAGGAAAAAGCGGTAACATAGAGCATAGACCTATATTAGATATATGGAATAGGGTTTTTATACAGAAGGGCAAAGAATGACGTATTAAACAGAAGAGAAAAAAATTTCCTGCTACACGTCCTCACAAGTACTTTTAACCTACAACTGGGGGGCCGATATATATATACCGCAGAAGGCTCAAGCAGAGCTATTGTATGCGGAATATACAAAAGGAGCAGAGACAGCTGTTTTACACAAAGAGAAGTTTCATACACAAAGGTTACTGACACTAATCCGTTTTGTCTAGAGAAGTGTACCGCAACAGAATTATATGTATTGTTCTACCGTTACGCCACGGTGACTAAAAATGCTCGGTAATGGGGTTTGACATGGATAGCTTCTTGTAAGTGCCTTGAGAGTGCTATATCTGGAGGGGAATAGCGCTATCGCAGCTAGAAGAACGTTTGGCTAAATCATGATTAGTAGTAGCACGGCTGTGATTTGTACCCGTCACACTACCTATTGTCTGCCCACGACTGTTCCCCCGGGAAACCAGAGTGTGCAAGTCAAGTAGCCTATCCTATGTCATCGTCTGCTCAGCTGATACGCACGTGCTGCACTTGCCGCGTAGACACTGATGTACAGTAAAACGCAGTAAATACGTACTGTACACTATGTACTGACCTAGATCCTTGCCAGAGCTGCATGCCCCCCCTTTACCCACAACTGAGGTGGCCCGAACTGATGCAAGTCTTGCATGACATTGAGTGAAAGCCTCCAACTTAAGAGAGAGAGAGAGAGAGAGAGAGAGAGAGAGAGAGAGAGAGAGAGAGAGAGAGAGGGAGAGACTCTGGCTTTGAATGTGTTAACAAAAACGACCGAAAAACTTGAAAATCAGAGGCGAAAAAGACAAGAAGCCGGAGAGAAACTTGACAATACAACGAGGAGACCGACATCGTACATTGTGCTTCCGACACTGAAACCATCTACTCAAGATGACCAATATATTATATATAACACGGAGAGAGAGAGAGAGAGAGAGAGAGAGAGAGAGAGAGAGAGAGAGAGAGAGAGAGAGAGAGAGAGAGAGAGAATACAACGAGGAGACCGACATCGTACATTGTGCTTCCGACACTCAAACCATCTACTCAAGATGACCAATATATTATAACACGGAGAGAGAGAGAGAGAGAGAGAGAGAGAGAGAGAGAGAGAGAGAGAGAGAGAGAGAGAGAGAGAGAGAGAGAGAATACAACGAGGAGACCGACATCGTACATTGTGCTTCCGACACTGAAATCATCTACTCAAGATGACCAATATATTATAACACGGAGAGAGAGAGAGAGAGAGAGAGAGAGAGAGAGAGAGAGAGAGAGAGAGAGAGTACAACGAGGAGAACGACATCGTACATTGTGCTTCCGACACTGAAACCATCTACTCAAGATGACCAATATATTATAACACGGAGAGAGAGAGAGAGAGAGAGAGAGAGAGAGAGAGAGAATACAACGAGGAGATCGACATCGTACATTGTGCTTCCGACACTGAAACCATCTACTCAAGATGACCAATATAATTATTATAACACGGAGAGAGAGAGAGAGAGAGAGAGAGAGAGAGAGAGAGAGAAAGCCTGAGTGGTGGTGGTGGGGGGGGGGGGGTGGTGGGGGGAGAACTGAAGAAAGACAGACACTGAGACAGGAAGCGACAGACACTGACAGCGAATTTGTCACGGTTTCACATACATTTCTTGTTTCTTTTAATCCAACGACATTCTAATCTGACACATGTTGTTTACGAAGAATGAGTACACTCAAACGTGCATTCCATGTGCACGGCGGCATGCAGGCTGTCCTTTATCAGTGGCATGTTTCTTCAATTGTATGAACTTAAAACAGTTTTATGTACCGTACTCTCAAGCTTGTTGCCAGCACACAAAACAAGAGGAAGACGGACTGCACACCGTCAGACATAGATCGTTTCAAGATCGAAGCCGTCAAGATACTACACCACTCCAGTTCCAACAAGTATACATACTCCGCATTGCTTTCTTTGCCATTTGCTTCACAAAGACACGAAAACAGGATACTACACAGTCCACAATGAGTAGCTCTTGTGCGCAAAAATAAACTGAAATGCACGTTCTGGCAAAACAAAGGGAGGGGGGGGGGGGGGGGTCGTGGAATGCAAGGGTCAAGGCAGGTGTTAGAATCACAGATACATTTTCCACGTAAACAAGGAAGAACATTATATTTGTGGCGGGCAATGCAGACATTATTGTTGCAGTTACCGGTTGCTAATTAGCCATTCTAAAATAGCTCATGTCCGCTTACAATTACACGTTACAAGAGAACATTTAAAGCCGGTGGATCATATTTCGATTTTCTATCGGTGTTGTTGAAAAGAATTTATAATTTTAGCGGTCCTAGTGGCGTTCGTGCCAAGTATTTTTGTTTTGTTTTACACACTACCATTTACCTATCAGTATCAGTCAAAATGGTGGTGGTGGGGGGGGGGGGGGGTGTGGGGTGTGTAACTATAATGTACGGTTAATCGGAATCAGTCACCAATGCTCAAAAGAGATTAACTTCATACATTATTACATCGAGTCTGAAACGTAATTGAAGGCGCAAAATTATTGCTGTCTTCCAATTCCATGAATCTTACAGAATGAAACTGAAAGCAGGCGGCGATACCAAATAGAGAGAGGAAAATGACACTGACAGACTGCCGTGAGCAAAAGAAGGGGAAAAACCTTCCAGATGATTAATATGACTCCTTTGTCATACCCCTTTCAATAAAGCTTGCAAAAACAAAGTTAAAAAATAGATTAGCAAACGAACAATCAACAGAGATGAGAGACAACGCAGAAAAACAACACAAGATAGAGTACACAGTACACCGCATGGCGCGAAGTGATTGACCTTAGACCCCGCAGTGGAAATTCACCGAGCAGTCACGTGGTTGATACCAAATTTGGAGAATCAATAAGTCGGGCACGAGCATGTTTCAAGCGCAACAGCAGCGCGCGGAGGTAGACAAGCTTGCGTTGCGGCTTTACAGCAATGCTGAGACGTTCATTTGCATACTTTCTCACATAAGTAGAGCAATCGTTTCGGGAATTCGATAATAAGCTGCAATTTCTCAACAAAAGCAGCGTTCGTTCCCCCCTTGCGGCCATGACACGTGGTTTCCCCTTAACACAGCTGGGGATATTCCGCGCAAGCTTATATGCAAATCATACCTGCGATCGGGGAAACCGACAGACTATCTAACAAAGAAGGAGAAATGAAAATACATTTACCTTCAGACTGAGAGTCTTCAAGGCACAAAGGTGAAGAAATGAAGTACACAAACGACACAAAATACTATAACTCGCTGAGACTTTAGTCACTCGCAACCTCGTGCGGTCACTGAGAGAGCGCAGACGACAACTGACGGGAAGCCAAGCAAATTGCCCGTTTTCTGACACCTCTCCTGGAACGTTCTATTTTCTAGCCGGGGGTGACAGGCTTTTCACGCCTGCTACAAAGCAATCGTTGCGCTTTTAGGTTCGGTAATTTAACACCAGCGTTTAGCACTTGATAAAATTAACAATATTATTCAATTGATAGAGGGCATACCTCACGTACGTGATCATTACGGCAGCCAAATGGAAGAGTCCAAATATTGTCCGCCCCTTTAGCAGTTGGCCTTGCTATCAAGCTGTGCTCTGATTGGCCACAAATTATGCTTAGCTTAAACTATGAACGTAAGCCCTTACGCCGGCGTCGAGTGACTGAATGAGCAGATTTTGAGCGTAATTTTAAAGGAAAATGCTCAACTGCCCGCCAAAAACTGCCCATCTGATTTTAGTGATACATTGTCAGTTTCAGTGCGTGTTGCGTTCCGAATTGATCCGACCAGTGAAACTGTCTTGAAACAGATCAGATACAGGCTGGTCAGTCTAACGTCACTACACTACCGTGCAAACTATCCAGCAAACTTTTACATTTATTTATTTACTCATTTATGTATTACTCATTTATTTATTTATTTATTCATGCAATCATTCCACGAAAGAGTGCATCATTTAGCTATTTAATGATATAAAGAAAATCAGGTACACATTTGCAGCTCTTGATCTAGAAGTATTCCGTATATTATTTGATATTGTATTTGTTTCTTCTTTAAATTTGTATTTATTTACTCATTTACCTGAATATGTATCCGGTTTATTGATTGGTGTATCTACTCATTCGTCAATTTCTTCATTTCAATGTTGCTTTATTATCTTACTATGTCATTTGTCATCGAACTATTAAGTTATTTATCTTACTATGTCATTTGTCATCGAACTATTAAGTTATTTATCTTACTATATCATTTGTTTATGTATTTATTCATTGTTTTTTCTATCTATACATTCATGTATTTATTTTTCATTATTTCAATTTCATATTTAACTATAAATTAATTATCTTACAATCCCTTTATTCTCGAATTGTTTTTGTATTTAATCATTTAATTTGATTATGAATTCTTTTAATTATCTATACATTCATGCATCTATTTATTCATTAATGTATTTGTTAATTGCATTTAATAATATTCCATGTTATTAAAAGGTAGTTAAAGCAATACAGAACAACACAACTAAAATGATAACGAATGTCGACTAACGCTAACGACCTCTCCGAAAATGTCAAATAAGATGACTACAGAATTTAGCTAAGTGTAAGGAGGGGGAGGGGGGGTGAGGCGCAATTTTACGTCATGAGATCTGTTTCTGGTTACTGACACAGTTAGGGTTAGGGTTAGAGTTTTGGAAAAACAAAACGAAAACATAGACACACAATAAAAGTTTGTTTTCCGACGACGAAAAGGCAAAAACAATATGACGGTCGGTAGGTCACTGACTTTTTTTTTGGGGGGGGGGGGGGGGGGGGGGGGGGGTGTTTGATTACAATTTTTTTTTTTTTTTTTTTTTCACAGGCGCATGTGACTTTTTACTGACCGGTGTGGCGTTTTCATCTTTCGCCGTGTTGATATTTCGATTCTCGGCCTCGTTGATCTAGTATAAACTCTACACTGAACAAAAAACCACCCTTCGATAGTACTGATGAGCGACCTTGTGTACCTTACATTCATGGGGCCAAATTTGTCCAACCAATTTTTTTTATTTAACTTAGAAATTTGATTCATCCTAAAATGTTTCCCTTCTTATTCAGGGAACGTAACCACTCGGTACACGTTTTCGAAGAATTCGATTTTGGGAGTGAAATCTATTAAATTTCACCACCAATTTTCTTCACATGCAAGAAACTGACATGCTTTTCGTCCATAAATAATTTCACTTCTTAATTTTACCAGGAAACAACATTTCAGTCTTGAGTATATATCGAGGGGGAAATATGTACACAGGCGAAAGATGAAATCGTGAAACCGGCACTCGTGTGCGCTGCGTCCCCGGCCTGGGTGTGGGAGAAGCGTCATTTTCCTTGTCAAAGGTCTAAGGTCGAGAAGAAAAACATAAGAGTCAGTTGGGGAATCGGAAACATTGAATATTTTTTCTTGCCCTGATCAGTCACAACTGCATGACATGCTTGGCACAGCCTCGTTTTCCTGCAGGTACATCACGCATCGCTGGGTCAGTATCCTACAGGTACATCACGCATCGCTGGGTCAGTATCCTACAGGTACATCACGCATCGCTGGGTCAGTATCCAACAGAGGCGACGATTCATTATGTGTTTAATTGCAGTTTCTTTTGTGAACTGAGAAAAAATTTATTCTATTTCAGTATCGCAAATGTGATTAAGTTCCAACGTTTGTTTTCCAAAACCAAGAACAAGGTTTTGTTAAGCTTAATTCACTTTATTTAAATTAATTTTAAAAGAATTCTAAATTGGTGCTGGTATTTTAAAATGATATTGTCCGTTCTGTTTCCGCAATGATATGTAAACATGCATATATAGTCATATAACCCGTGCATTTCTATTTTTGAGTTATGAAATCCTTTTTACATTTAGTCAAGTTTTGACTAGAGGGTCGTGGTGTATGTGTGTGTGTGTGTGTGTGTGTGTGTAGAGCGATTCAGACTAAACTACTGGGCCGATCTTTATGAAATTTGACATGAGAGTTCCAGGGTATGATATCCCCGGACGTTTTTTTCTTTTTTTCGATAAATGTCTTTGATGACGTCATATCCGGCTTTTTCTTTTTTTCGATAAATGTCTTTGATGACGTCATATCCGGCTTTTTGTAAACGTTGAGGCGGCACTGTCACACCCTCATTTTTCAATTAAATTGATTGAAATGTTTGCAAAGCAATCTTAGACAAAGGCCCGGGTAGCTCAGGTGGTAGAGCACTGGACTTGTGATCGAGAGGTCGCTGGTTCGAATCCGGGCCGGGACGGACACGGGTCAACTTTATGTGCAGACCCAGAGACGGTATCCATCTCCCACCCCCGTGTCACCACAATGGCACGTTAAAGATCTTGGTCATTCTACCATAAGTGCAGATGGCTGATACCACCTAAACACGCAAACATCAAAAAGCCGCGAGGGCGTAAAACTCGAATCGTATAAACCAATTCATGTCCAATATAGGCAATTAAGACCTGACGGACAATAAGCCCCTTAAAATTTACTTTACAAAGGCCAGGGTTTGGTATTGCATTTCAGCTTGGTGGGGTAAAAACTAATGAGTGAGTTTGGTCATTAAAAATCGGAAACGTGTAATTAAAATTATTTTTTTATCAAACGATCCAAAAACAATTTCATCTTATTCCTTGTCGGTTCCTGATTCCAAAAACATATAGATATGATATGTTTGGATTAAAAACACGCTCAGAAATTTAAAACGAAGAGAGGCACAGAAAAGCGTGCTATGCAGCACAGCGAAACCACTACCGCGCTAAAGACTCCGTTTTGCACAAGCGACGGACTACGGTCATTGTAAAAGAAATGCAGTACGTTCAGTTTCATTCTGTGAGTTCCACAGCTTGACTAAATGTAGTAATTTCGCCTTACGCGACTTGTTTCTTTTCTTTTTTTCCATCGGAATGAGCTTAAATGTATAGGGATGAAACAGGTTGCAATTCTTTTTTTTTTTTTTTTCATGTACCTCCATGGGGTTTCTTGAATACTTACTTTGCCTTGTCTTGACATCAATAACGCGAAAGAAATGTTCAGTCTCTCTATGGGGTTTCTTGAATACTTACTTTGCCTTGTCTTGACATCAACAACGCGAAAGGAATGTTCAGTCTCTCTATGGGGTTTCTTGAATACTTACTTTGCCTTGTCTTGACATCACTAACGCGAAAGGAATGTTCAGTCTCTCTATGGGGTTTCTTGAATACTTACTTTGCCTTGTCAGTTGACATCACTAACGCGAAAGGAATGTTCAGTCTCTCTATGGGGTTTCTTGAATACTTACTTTGCCTTGTCTTGACATCACTAACGCGAAAGGAATGTTCAGTCTCTCTATGGGGTTTCTTGAATACTTTGCCTTGTCTTGACATCACCAACGCGAAAGGAATGTTCAGTCCCTCTATGGGGTTTCTTGAATACTTACTTTGCCTTGTCGTTGACATCACTAACGCGAAAGGAATGTTCAGTCTCTCTATGGGGTTTCTTGAATACTTACTTTGCCTTGTCTTGACATCACTAACGCGAAAGGAATGTTCAGTCTCTCTATGGGGTTTCTTGAATACTTACTTTGCCTTGTCGTTGACATCACTAACGCGAAAGGAATGTTCAGTCTCTCTATGGGTTTTCTTGAATACTTACTTTGCCTTGTCTTGACATCACTAACGCGAAAGGAATGTTCAGTCTCTCTATGGGGTTTCTTGAATACTTACTTTGTCGTGTCGTTGACATCACTAACGCCAAAGGAATGTTCAGTCTCCCTATGGGGTTTCTTGAATACTTACTTTGCCTTGTCGTTGACATCACTAACGCGAAAGGAATGTTCAGTCTCTCTATGGGGTTTCTTGAATACTTACTTTGCCTTGTCGTTGACATCACTAACGCGAAAGGAATGTTCAGTCTCTCTATGGGGTGTCTTGAATAATTACTTTGCCTTGTCTTGACATAACTAACGCGAAAGGAATGTTCAGTCTCTCTATCTATAAAGGTGATTTTTGTTCGGCCAAAAAAAACCACACACCCCAACAATATTAAAATATTAAGATTTCAGATGTTAAAATTAAAGATTTTGCTTCAACCATGTGTAACACGCTAGCAATGTTGCCTGCCAATATATTCAATACATTCAAACACAACCAAAAATACAAACAACATATCGCAGAATAATAATAAGTCAAATGATGATGCTGTCATGCTCAAAGTATTCTAAGCGGTATTGATGTGTTTTCAGTCGGTCTACGCACTGATTTTCGTTAATTCCAAAGTATTCTCGGCTGTATTTGAGGTATTTTCAGTCAATTAACGCACTGATTTTTGTCACTTCCAAAGTATTATCGGCTGTATTCAAGGTATTTTCAGTCAATGAACGCACTGATTTGTGTCACTTCCAAAGTATTATCGGCTGTATTTAAGGTATTTTCAGTCAATGAACGCACCGATTTTTGTCACTTCCAAAGTATTATCGGCTGTATTCAAGGTATTTTCAGTCAATGAACGCACTGATTTTTGTCACTTCCAAAGTATTATCGGCTGTATTTGAGGTATTTTCAGTCAATGAACGCACTGATTTTTGTCACTTCCAAAGTATTATCGGCTGTATTTAAGGTATTTTCAGTCAATGAACGCACTGATTTTTGTCACTTCCAAAGTATTATCGGCTGTATTGGAGGTATTTTCAGTCAATGAACGCACTGATTTTTGTCACTTCCAAAGTATTATCGGCTGTAATTCAGGTATTTTCAGTCAATGAACGCACTGATTTTTGTCACTTCCAAAGTATTATCGGCTGTATTTGAGGTATTTTCAGTCAATGAACACACCGATTTTTGTCACTCCCAAAGTATTATCGGCTGTATTTAAGGTATTTTCAGTCAATGAACGCACTGATTTTTGTCACTTCCAAAGTCTTATCGGCTGTATTTGAGGTATTTTCAGTCAATGAACGCGCTGATTGTTGTCACTTTCAAAGTATTCTCGGCTGTATTTGAGGTATTTTCAGTCCATGAACGCACTGATTTTTGTCACTTTCAAAGTATTCTCGGCTGTATTTGAGGTATTTTCAGTCCATGAACGCACTGATATTTGTCACTTCCAAAGTATTATCGGCTGTATTTGAGGTATTTTCACTCAGTGCACGCACTGATTTTCATCACTTCCAAGGTATTTTTGGCTGTATTTGAAGTGTTTTCAGTGGAAGCACGCACTGGTTTTCGTATCTTCATAAGTATTCTCGGCGGTATTTAAGGTATTTTCACTCAGTGCACGCACTGATTTTCGTTTGAGGTGTTTTTAATCAGTGCACGCACTGACTAATTTCGTCAATTCCAAAGTATTCTCGGCTGTATTTTAGGTGTTTTCAGTCAGTGTACGCACTGATTTTCGTCACTTCCTAAGTATTATTGGCTGTATTTGAAGTGTTTTCACCCTTTCATCTGACATGACCCTTAACAAACATATATCTTTAGTCTGTAGAGCAGCATATTTTGAGCTTCGTAAGATCAGCACCATTCGCCACACACTCTCCTCTCAAACAACTAACACTCTTGTCTGTGCCTTTGTTCTTTCTAAACTTGACTACTGCAACTCTCTTCTCTCTGGCTGTCCTCTGTACCTCCTGCATACACAACAAAAAGTCCAAAACTCGGCAGAACGCCTCATTCTGAAAGCACGAAAACGAGATCACGCAACACCACTTCTTCACACACTGCACTGGTTACCTATTCAAGCCCGCATTGACTACAAACTGTCCACCCTCTGCTTTAACTTCTTTTCTGGCTCGTCTCCTGCTTACTTCTCTGAACTCCTCACCGTCTATTCTCCAGCAAGACAACTCCGTGCCTCTTCTGACTGTCGCATCCTCACCATTCCACACACCGTGCAAAACCAAAACATACGGACAACGCACTTTTACTTTCTGCGCACCCACACAATGGAATTCTCTCCCCTTTCACATCCGCCACTCTCAGTCACCCCAAGCATTCAAACGAGCACTTAAAACGCACCTCTTCAAGAAATACAACCCCTGATTTTGTTCTCTCAGTCCATCAGTAGGCTACATGTAGTGTATTTGTTGTTTTAGTGATAATGTGATAATGTATATAAACATCTAGGGCTGTTTTCAGTATTGTTGATAACATGTTCTGTTTTAAGGGTATTCAGCTGGTATTTCCTTTTTTTCACTACCTATTTTATTCATGTTTTTATTACTTAGTTAGTGGAAGAATCTTTTGTAATGAATGTTTGATGGTGTATGCTTTTAATTAAGCGTTGCTGACTACGAATGTAGATGTAAATGCTTTTATTCCCCCCTCTGCTTCTTTACCTCTGTAAACTTGTAGAGCTAGTTATTTTTCGATAATGACCCAGCAACCAAACAAATAACGAGCCAGCAACAGCCTGAATCCTCGATAGTGCAATGGGTTGAGAAGCTGTTCTGTTTTGGTACTACTTTTGCGACTGAAAAGTTCCGAACGCTCTATACGTACGAAGTATACATCTCTGGAGCAAACAATACAAACATACCGCGTTTAAATTAACAACTACAGGCCTGAACACATGAATCTCCATATAAAATCCATGAGTGTTGTTGTTTTCTGAATCTAGATCTGCCGTGCACAACCCGTTCATCACAAGCAAATTCCCAAGGCAAGTAACTCATACTCTAGCCGACAAGAGTAGTTCCCCTTCTTTTAACGCAGTTTCTTCGACAACACTGACTGCAATCCGACGGTCAGTTTTCAACAATATTTCATTTTATAAACAGATCACACGCAACCAAATGCACACACCTCATCAATTTAAACAACATAAAGCGGTTTCATACACTATTTTCCCCAGAAAACTGAACTTCATACAGTAATTAACGTTGGAACACGGGTGCAAAAGTTCGTCTGCTAGTCCCATTTGACGAAAGAACATTATCTCAAGCGATACTAAAACATAAACAGAACACACAATATCTGCCTTTACCGCCACAGCAGAATAAAAGCACATCTGTGTACTTGATTTTAGTCTAAAACAGGGAAACTGACAAGAAGTGTTAACAGAATGGAATGATTTGCACGGAACTATACAACCGCGCATTAATCGATCGCCTGCGCAGGTTGACTGGTTGAGTGATTCGGATTCGATCAAACTTTCGCACAAAAACTCCTGTTTTCTTTGAATAACTGAAGAAAGGGGGAATAAAGAGGTTACACACCTCGTCTCAGTGATTATTAAAAATAATGGTCTCAGTTCGCGGTCATGAAAAAGCTCGCTGAAGCTCGCATTTTTCATGATCCGCTAACTTCGACCATTATTTTTAATAATCACTGAGACTCGGCATGTAACCTCTACGTATAACTGTGTTTTAAATTTTAAATGTGTCAAGCGCAAAGAGCATAATTGTAAAGTTATGATGTTGCGCTATATAAATGCTCATTTATTATTATTATTATTATTATTATTATTATTATTATTATTATTATTATTATTATTATTATTATTATTATTTAAGTTATTGAGACATCCCAGTGCACTAAGGGATTTATAGAGCAAATCGAGAAAATTCATTATTGAACGAAGCGCATAGCGCTGAGTTCAATAATTATTTTCGAGATTTGCTCTATAAATCCCCTAGTGCACTGGGATTGTTTCAATAACGATATTGTCAGTACCGCCAGAGAAAAAAGAAGATTCAAAACGCACATTTTGCAACGCGCATTTGGATAGGCGTAACTGTGTGGTCAGGTTTGTGTCACTGGATCTACTTTTGTGTGGGCTGTCTCAAGTGTGTCGTGCTTCCGTCACAC
Source organism: Littorina saxatilis (assembly GCF_037325665.1). Taxonomy (NCBI): domain Eukaryota; kingdom Metazoa; phylum Mollusca; class Gastropoda; order Littorinimorpha; family Littorinidae; genus Littorina; species Littorina saxatilis. The sequence goes on along the minus strand of NC_090250.1, from coordinate 5,627,409 downwards.
GCAAACTCTTGTTTTAATTTCTGTTGGTAAATTCCAGTGTAGCGTTAAGCTAAAAAGTGATGATCTTTCATAGAGACCTCATTTAAACTGGCTCGGAGAAAGGACTGTGCTCTTCGTTCTTTGCGATTCGAAACCTTCCTCGAGCTTCGACAGATTGACTGTCACAGTGCAGAGTTTTGCCCCTTGCCAAGGTCGACGGAAAGCAAATTTTCAAAATAAATGTGGCATGTTTCTCGTGTGGTATCTTCACTCATCGGGGAGTCTGGTACTAAATATGAACGGTAAGAATGCTCTGAACCCTACACGTATTATATCCCCATCGTTTTATCGTTCACATTTGCCCAACATGTTAATTTGCTGAGCGGGATTTATGTCGTCTGCTACTGCACTGAGTCTCATCTCAAAAACTAAAATTGCTCGTCACGTTGCACTGAGTCTGCACGCATGAGGCAGGCTGGTAATAAGTCTTATATTTTTATTTTTTTATTTTTTATTTACGAGGATTTATATCGCGCACGTATCTCACCACACAAGGCGACTCAAGGCGCATGTTACCTATTAATGCCGTGTGAGATGGAATTTTTTACACAATATATCACGCATTCACATCGGCCAGTAGATCGACTGCCTTTGGGCGCTGCATCCACCTTTCACGGCCTATTATTCCAGGTCACACGGGTATATATGGTAAGAACGTTCTAAACCCTACACGTTTTCGATTCCGATTGTTCTTGCCTTGAAATAATAATTCGGAAAACATTCATTTACAGAACAGATGCAGTCGTATTTCAGTGTAGTCTGCTACGTGCGGATCTAGCTGCTACCTACCGTCTCTGCTGCTACGTTATCGGAATAACACTTGTGTTTTCTGTTAGCTGCTGGGAATTGTATACTAACTCATCATTTGGTAATGTGTACAATAAACTACATGCCACTAACATGGCATAATTATTAGAGGAATCTTCGCAAGTCGAAACTGAAAAATTAGACACAGCGGGTTCTATTTTTAGATCAGTGGCAACTGTGGCACAGGCACATGCAATCTGTCAGAAAAAAACCCATCTTCTGCTTTAATTGAGAAGCAGGAAATTTATGGTCTTAATCATTGGTATTGTGGAGAATATAAGCTACATGTCATTAATTAATTCTGAGGATGAGAGTACACTCTCATTTAAGCAAAGGGCGGAAGAATACGCTCTGTGGAAAAGTTAGCGCACTCCAAGAGTGCGCTAACAGTTTTAGCGCATCGCCATTAGCCAATCAACTGGTTCACATCAGTCATGTGACACCAGTACTTACTGACAATTATTATTATTATTATTATTATTATTATTATTATTATTTCAGTGGAAGCACGCACTGATTTTTGTCACTTCATAAGTATTCTCGGCGGTATTTAAGGTATTTTCACTCAGTGCACGCACTGATTTTCGTTTGAGGTGTTCAATTCTAAAGTATTCTCGGCTGTATTTTAGGTGTTTTCAGTCAGTGCACGCACTGACTAATTTCGTCAATTCCAAAGTATTCTCGGCTGTATTTTAGGTGTTTTCAGTCAGCGTACGCACTGATTTTCGTCAATTCCAAAGTATTCTCGGCTGTATTTGTAGGTGCTTTGAGTCAGTGTACGCACTGATTTTCGTCAATTCCAAAGTATAATCGGGGTTATTGAGGTGTTTTCAGTCAGTGCACGCACTGATTTTCGTCACCTCCAAAGTTGTGGATGGAGACTGGACAGACTCCTGACTTCAGAGAAAGTTCTGTGTCGGACAGGCGTTCATTATGAACAGTTATTTTTTTCTAATTTCATTTCCCAAACTTATGTTACACAATACTGCTTTTCGAACCAATCAAGATAACAATAAAGCTACAACCAGAGTTGACAGTGCGGACTAACAACCTGAAGAGACAAACAATCAAACAGATGAACAAACCAACCAACAAAGAAACAAACAAACAAACAAACAGATGAACAAACCAACCAACAAAGAAACAAACCAACCAACCAACAAACCAACCAACCAACAAAGAAACAAACAATCAAACAGATGAACAAACCAACCAACCAACCAACCAACCAACCAACCAACCAACCAACCAACCAACCAACCAACAAAGAAAGAAACAAACAGACAGACAGAGTGAAACCTATACATCCCCGAATATACGGGGGATGTAACAACAACAATAAAAAAACAAAAGCTTGTTTGCTTTGGTAACCTCCAACCTATCACCCCCACCCCCCAATCTCGTCAGTGAACCCGCGCCTTGAAATGAAGCCCGGAAATCGGTCAGTTACCGACCACAGGCTCACAACAAAACTTCATGGCTATAACCCGATTTGTACTACAATAAATACTGCCGACCTCAGCTGCTCCCTGATCAGTAACCGGTTAAGTATGGTTCGGTCAGTCACACAGAAACATAATATGTGGTTTTTGCATCATCAGGAAGACATGAAGTCACTGCTCTAGTGAGAGATCTTGTATAACTTGTTTGTGTGTGTGTGTGTGTGTGTGTGTGTGTGTGTGTGTGTGTGTGTGTGTGTGTGTGTGTGTGTGTGTGCGCAGTGTTCTGCCTACATGTCACAGTATGTCTGTCTGTCTGAAATGGGGGTGGAGGAGGGGGGGGAATTAAGGTGTGCGGATGGTTGGGGATTGAGGGGGGGGGGGGGGAGGAGATATATTCCCTGTCACCCCAGATTTTCTGATGTATGTATACACTTAGCAACTTCAGCTCCTAGCACGTGACACATACGTCAGACTTCATCAGCATCTCATTAGCATAAGAAGATGGAGGTAAACAAAATAACTCGCCCTGATTTCTCTGACTCCGGCACTGCATAATCCGCAAGACGGCAAGTGTTTCAGCACTCCAGATACTGTCTTCACACAATACTGCCAACCAAAGATGGGTACAAACAAAACATACTGATTTGGAAATGCACATGTAACGATAACTTGATCTGGAAGTACTCTCTATACATTTGATATTCTCATTTATTTATTTATTTATTCATTTATCGATGTATTGATTTATTGATTAATTCATTTTTTCTTTCTTTATCTATGTATCTATATATCTAGTACTCTGGATGTTCACGTGACACTGCGAACCCAAAATAGTGTCATGATAAAAATGGACACGCATATAATTATACTCTCCGCTTCCTGTAGCGTTATAATTACAACCAGTTAACTCATTGACATATTTTGATTTATTTCTGGTGGAACGTCTTAACCCAGATTTAATGCAGTCGCTCCAGTCACGTACTTAATTTACAAAAGTTATGACCAATTAGAATAAGCTTATTTGCATAAATAAATGACGCTGCTAGACCTATGTGCTTCTTGACTTTTCTTGCTGTTGTTGAGTTTAAGGCACGAATGTCGGTTATAAAGGACAATAAAACCTTTAACAACAATAATACAGTTAAAACATTTCTTGACTTTTCTTGCTGTTGTTGAGTTTAAGGCACGAATGTCGGTTATAAAGGGCAATAAAACCTTAAACAACAATAATACACTTAAAACATTTCTTGAAGGCGAAGATTTGATGGCTGGATAGTTCGACTTCACGATACACAGAGAAACAAACATTTGAATGTCAGCCTCGACTTCATATTTTGCAAGCACAAGGAATGACACCTATAATAGTTTTATGTTTTGACTGCATATATAATGAATTATCTGCATCTCTTGGTATATTTTATTCTGTCAGTATTTTGACAGCGACTTAATTGTAAGTTATTTGCAGTTTAAACAGGTTTGATGTGTATTCGTGTACATCTATTTATTTATTTATTTCGTTTACTTTTGTCTATTTATTTACTTATCAATTATTTTATAAATTTGTTTATTGTTTATTGTTTTATGCATGCATTGTTTGTTTATTATTGTTTTTTTGTTTGTTTTTGTTTGTCTGTTTGATTATATTTAATACATTTTTTCTTGATTTAAAACGTGTTTTTTTAGACTAATATAGACAACACGAATGCAGCTCCTTTTCAACCGTTGTCGACAATGCCAATTAGTTTCAAACAATCTCAAAAAGTGAGAATTTTTTTGTGTTTATCTCCTTCCCAGTCTAAAGCTCATTCATTTGCTAATCCAGATACCCAGCAGTAGAAAATGCCCCTAATGCGCAAAATCTGACAATCGAGTGTCCCAGGCTAGTATATAGATATTTCCTGTTAACTCTGAAAACATTCTGAAAACTAAAAAAAAGTCAGTTAATGCGAAACAGGTCCTATGTTATCACACTCAGTGGACCAGCGCGACCCGTCTCTGTGTTCGGGTTTTGGCTAAATGACTGATGCCAAGATTTCAGTGTCAATCTCTTAGTTTTAGGCCAACAGATTGACTAAATATTTTGATATTGCTTCACGCGACTTGTTTCTTAGGTGTTTTTTTTAGCCAGGATGCTTGCTTTCAAGCACAACTGAAGCCAGGATACTTGTTATCAAATACAAATGAAGCCAGGATGCTTGTTTTCAAATACAACAGAAGCCAGAATGCTTGTTGTCAAATACAACTGAAGCCATGATGCTTGTTTTCAAATAAAACTGAAGCCAAGATGCTTGTTATCAAATAAATCTGAAGCCAGAATGCTTGTTTTCAAATAAAACTGAAGCCAGGATGCTTGTTTTTAAATAAAACTGAAGCCATGATGCCTGTTATCAAGCAAAACAGAAGCTAGGATGATTGTTTTCTAAAAAATAATGTTTACAATTTCATCAGGTCTTTTTTTAGCGTCTCATTTCCAGTTCAGTGACGATGTGCAGCAAAGTTGTGGTCTTTTCACTTCTTAAGAACAATAGAACACGTGGCAGTTTTAAAAAGTATCATTTTAGAAAATCAACATAATTATTTCAAATTATTGACATTTAGATTATCATCAGTCGAATAAAATTAATACCGCCCTGATATGGCCCTTCGTGGTCGGCTGGGCGTTAAGCAAGCAAACAACCACAATAAAATTAATGTTGCAGTTTCGAATTGTTGTGGCAGAAGTACAAAGCTCTCCGACAACAAATCGCTGGTCGATCACGTGCAAAATGTAGTTCATTTCTCTCAATACAAATGATGAACAGGTGGTAAAAAAATCGTACATATTTCTGTTGCACTCTTTGGTCATATTTTTGGTGAAATCAGAATGGCGCTTAATGGGAAGCAAAGACGATGGATTGAAGAGAACTCCGGAGTCAAGAGATTTGTAGTGCGTTACGGGACCTGATTGTTTCAGGCTTAGTGCGTCCCGGGACCTGCTCTTTTCAAGTTTAGCACGGTGCGTCCCGGAACCTGCTCTTTTCACGTTTAGTGCGTCACGGGACCTGCTCTTTTCACGTTTAGTGCGTCACGGTACCTGCTCTTTTCACGTTTAGTGCGTCACGGGACCTGCTCTTTTCACGTTTAGTGCGTCACGGGACCTGCTCTTTTCACGTTTAGTGCGTCCCGGGACCTGCTCTTTTCAGGTTTAGTGCGTCACGGGACCTGCTCTTTTCACGTTTAGTGCGTCACGGGACCTGCTCTTTTCACGTTTAGTGCATCACGGGACCTGCTCTTTTCACGTTTAGTGCGTCACGGGACCTGCTCTTTTCACGTTTAGTGCATCACGGGACCTGCTCTTTTCACGTTTAGTGCGTCACGGGACCTGCTCTTTTCACGTTTAGTGCGTCACGGGACCTGCTCTTTTCACGTTTAGTGCGTCACGGGACCTGCTCTTTTCACGTTTAGTGCGTCACGGGACCGGCTCTTTTCACGATTAGTGCGTCACGGGATCTGCTATGTTCACGTTTAGTGCGTCACGGGACCTGCTCTTTTCACGTTTAGTGCGTCACGGGACCTGCTCTTTTTACGTTTAGTGCGTCCGGTGACCTGCTCTTTTCATGTTTAGTGCGTCCCGGGACCTGCTCTTTTCACGTTTAGTGCGTCACGGGACCTGCTCTTTTCGCGTTTAGTGCGTCACGGGACCTGCTCTTTTCACGTTTAGTGCGTCACGGGACCGGCTCTTTTCACGTTTAGTGCGTCACATGACCTGCTCTTTTCATGTTTAGTGCGTCCCGGGACCTGCTCTTTTCACGTTTAGTGCGTCACGGGACCTGCTCTTTTTCAGTTTTAGTGCAACTCGGGACCTGCTCTTTTCACGTTTAGTGCGTCACGGGACCTGCTCTTTTCACGTTCAGTGCGTCACGGAACCTGCTCTTTTCAGGTTTAGTGTGTCACGGGACCTGCTCTTTTCAGGTTTAGTGTGTCACGGGACCTGCTCTTTTCAGGTTTAGTGTGTCACGGGACCTGCTCTTTTCAGGTTTAGTGTGTCGCGGGACCTGCTCTTTTCAGGTTTAGTGTGTCGCGGGACCTGCTCTTTTCACGTTTAGTGCGTCACGGGACCTGCTCTTTTCACGTTTAGTGGTAACGTGACCTTCTCTTTTCACGTTTAGTGCGTCACGGGACCTGCTCTTTTCACGGCGTTTAGTGCGTCACGGGACCTTCTCTTTTCACGTTTAGTGGTCACGTGACCTTCTCTTTTCACGTTCAGTGCGTCACGGGACCTGCTCTTTTCACGTTTAGTGGTCACGTGACCTTCTCTTTTCACGTTCAGTGCGTCACGGGACCTGCTCTTTTCACGTTTAGTGCGTCACGGGACCTGCTCTTTTCACGTTAAGTGCGTCACGGGACCTGCTCTTTTCACGTTTAGTGCGTCACGGGACCTGCTCTTTTTCAGTTTTAGTGCACCTCGGGATCCCCTTTATGAATTTCTAGAACGTTTTTGTCGGCTTCAAGTGCGAGTAGGACGCAGAGATGCACAGACTGGTGAGCCCTGAGATGTAGCCTGAAATGACGGCACAATTTCTGACTTGGACTTGGGTTAGTGCGACGAGACGGTTAGGTCGTCGACCGTATGGTATTATACGCACGGAGAATTCTTCACCGCAATTATCAACTACCAATCTAAACGTATAATCGTTTCATGTTTGGTGCAAAATTGTAACACTCTAGTATAAAATTAAGAGTGAATTCAGGCCAACGAATATGTTGCTGCGTAATAGAAACACAAAGTGGTTCACGATGCCTGGGGGGAGGGAAGGAAGAGAAGACTGTGCACATGTTTACTGCGCAATTTCGCCGGTTGCATTTTGCATATGGTACGAAGACAAAGTACGGGAAACCCAGTCAGTAAGAAACAAAAGAAGGGGGTGGGGTGGGGGGGGGGGGTGGGGGGGGGGGGCGAGAAACCTGTACAGCTAAACACCACGCCCACACAAACACGTGACGGGCGCCGGTCATGCAATCCTCTTCACTTTTTGTGATGTCATTAATATATAAATCGATTTGAGACATGGGAGGCGGGAGGGGGGAGGGGGGGAGGCTAGGGGAATGAAAAGTGCGACAGAGGCAAGGCTTAATTCCACGCTGCTGTGACAATCGGCGTCTCAATGGCGCATATTTGGTTAAATACCCCCATCCAAACAAGATTCAGTTTGTGTACCTTCTTAAGCCGCCAACTAATAAACAAATACACAAGATGAAGATCAGTGACGTTTCCTCGCAAGAGCACGGAGTGCAGCCTGAAGTCGGTATTTTGGATCCTGCCGCTGGATCTCGGGTGAGGGTGGGTTGGGGGAGGGGGGGGGGGGTGAGTTCCGGACCTCCCCCCCCCCCCCCCTGTTAGGCAAATGTACCTTATTTCTGAGTTAGAGACCCGGCCAAAATACCCCTTTCAAATGCTAAATTTCAACTGCAGCTGGGTCAGCCTCTGTACCCCTGCCTCATTTTGGAAGCCCCTCTCTCTCGTGCCCTGGACGTGTATGTCTGTGGACGTCACGAGGCACTGACATGTAGGCTGTGGACGTCACGAGGCACTGACATGTAGGCTGTGGACGTCACGAGGCACTGACATGTAGGCTGTGTAGAAGAAGATGCGCAAAGGAACAAAGAGAAAACTGACAGGGAAATTATGAAAAAGGTCCCGAAAGCACGGGAACGAACATTGCGCAAAAGCTGGAAAGTCGTTCAACGAAAATTACTCATCAGCCTCATAGGTAAACACCAGACACTGACAAATGTTCCAGAGTGTGGAGAGAGAGTCCCGTATCTTTCAAAGGAATGTGTTTTGTCGAAGTCTTTGATCTCCCCGTTAATACTCAGAACATAGAAGCAATTGATCCTTGACGATTTTGTAAACAAAACGTAACCCACAAAATCCTGCCAACTGTTGAAAGCACTCGTTGGAAATTCGAGCAAAGATATATACTTAATACAAGCATCTTTCTTCGCTTCAAAGATTATTTTATGGTGTCATCTTCTGCGTTACTAGACTTGTTGAGAGTGCACTGTGGTGTTTTTTTTTCCAGCTGTTTACTTTTATTTTGTGATCTTTCATCGTTTTGGCAGGAAAAGCTTGAACAGGTGTTTCCCAAACGCTCGCAAGTAATTTACGGCCACATTTTCTTTTCATTTGCAGTGACACAGCTTACAGTTGCAGTTAGCATACTTCGATTGTGTGACCGATTTTAAAACAAACAAACAAACAAACAAACAAACCAAAAGTAACCCAGGCAAATCGGACATTTGACTTGGACTACATGTGAATTTCCCCTTCTCCCTGTTTATAGAAAACATGGCTGAACGATGATGATGATGATGATGATGATGATGATGATGATGATGATGATGATGATGATGATGATGACGATGATGACGATGACGATGATGATGATCAACGGCAAAAAACCCACCAATACAATACAAAACAAACAGATAAACACAAAAACAGAATCAAGTCAGCGGTTTTCTGATCATAAAATGGTCCCAGTTGTAAAGTCCAAACAGCGAACATGACGTCAGTTTATGGAATTCAACTTCGCAACCTCACGCGGTGCAACACATCGGCAAAAGTAAGAGTGACGTATGATGGTAGCGGATGTGTGTGTGTGTGTGTGTGTGTGTGTGTGTGTGTGTCCGTGTGATTGTGTATGTGTGTGTGTGTGTCCGTGTGATTGTGTATGTGTGTGTGCGTGCGTGTGTGCGTGCGTGCGTGCGTGTCAGTGTGGGTGTGTGTTTTGCGCTCCTTCTTTAAGAATTTTAAGCGACCCCGAAATTAAACACCATGACAATTCCTCATGCCCTGGGCATGTTCCTGAAACAGACACGCTTATCATGAAAACCTTCATCACATGATGTTGGTGTCAGAGTTCTTTAGAAACGCTCGTGAGAGGAATGAAATATCCTCAATTACAGGACACGTGTGATGTCCTCTGAAGGGCACACTACAGACCTGATGACCACAAATGTGCGTGTCTAATGAGATGGACACCACATTTTGTATTTATGCCAAGTCAGCTTTCAATGTCAAGCGAGGTCAACGTACAAGTTTCTTTCCATGTACCCCACTGAACAGAGCATTTAAAAATATTTCCATCCTGCCTTTGTACGCGATCTGTGCAGGATTGTACGCGATCTGTGCAGGATTGTACGCGATCTGTGCAGGATTGTACGCGATCTGTGCAGGATTGTACGCGATCTGTGCAGGATTGTACGCGATCTGTGCAGGATTGTACATTGGGATGGAAGCATCCTTCCATTTGGATACGTAATACAAATTAACACTCGAACTGCTTTCTGTGCAAAGCGCTTTTTCTACTGAATCAATCTCGCAAAACTTGATGATATCATATCAGTGCGAGTTACAAAGTAATGAAGCACACACAAAATTTAAAAAAAACACCACAACAAAACAAGAAAACCACAACGACAACAACAACAAAGTCAACAACAGCGAACAAACAAAAACAAAAATCAAATAACACTTTGCTCAGTTTGAAGCAAGACAAGTTTTCAGAATTATACGATTTGTAATATATGTGTCCATGAGAAAGCATGCTCTGAGTATATGTACAAGCCTGGATAGATCTGTTCTGTTTTACATGATCGGTCACACTAGAAGGAATCAAGGTATCTTTAACAAACTTAGCACAAGATGTTTCTAATTCGGAGAAAAAACAACCACCAACAAAGAAACAAAAAGACAAACAAAAACCTAGGACTAAATGTAACAAAGAGGAAAGAACACCCACAACGAAATTAAATCATCGCCAGCTGTGCTATGACAATCATTTAAGTACATGCCGACTCACAAACTGTCTTTACTTATTATGATTATATAAGAGTGAAGAAGTTGGTCAACAGTGTTCACAGACAACGACAAGGAATCAATGTAGGACTTTTTTTCTCATCAGGTCATACCTGTAAACAAAACAATGTTATGACCTTGACTGTTCAAACCTGTCAGACAGTGGTTTCTTTATCGGATCAAATTTTCCTACAAAAATGTTATACATATATTGAGAAAAAACAAATGCTGGTTGCTTAAAAAAAAAGGCAACAGAGAAAGAGAGAGAGAGAGAGAGAGAGAGAGAGAGAGAGAGAGAGAGAGAGAGAGAGAGAGAGAGAGAGAGAGAGAGAGAGAGAGAGAGAGAGAGAGAGAGAGAGAGAGAGAGAGAGAGAACGAACGAACTTTATTTTAGGGCAACAGATACGCAAATGTACATGCTTTTTTGCACCAAGCTCTCGGCCTAGTGTTTTAAGAGAGAGAGAGAGAGAGAGAGAGAGAGAGAGAGAGAGAGAGAGAGAGAGAGAGAGAGAGAGAGAGAGAGAGAGAGAGAGAGAGAAAGAAAAAGAGAAAGAAAGAAAGAGAAAGAAAGAAAGAGAGAGAGAGAGAGAGGGGGGAGGGTGTGTGTGTCAGGTAGACACAGACAGACAGACAGACAGACAGACAGACAGACAGACAGACAGACAGACAGACAGACTGTGAGATACACAGACAGACAAATCCTACATTTTTGTGCTCATAATTATTACGTCTGCCCTTTCCGGGATAATTTTCAAGTCTCCGCCATAGAAACTTCACATTCCGCATGTCTTGTCTACCTTGTGATTGAAAAAGTTTTAAAAAAAACTACCAGAGAGAGATACATAAGAGAAAGAAATACTGAAAGATAATACACAACAAGAACAAAGCATGCACCATTACTTGTGCTCTCTCCAGCAAATATATATTTTCTAAATTGAGCCGGCCCCTCCCTCGCGTTACATATTTTGCCATAATTATGGCCCAAAACATAGACCTTCTACATTTGTTACTAATCGACTGAGTCGGTATATCTCTCACATAACATAGATTGCCACACGAGGGGAAAACAGAAGACCACCACTGAAACCAAAAGACAATCGACAACGGGGGAAAAAAATCGATAACATACGGATACCAAACCGATGACCGATATTTGTGCATAACAAACATACCCCATCATGAAGATATATCAGATGAATTTCCTCTCTCTCTGTGTGATGTTTACGGCTTCTGACCAAGATGAGTCGAACGACAAGGAAAGTCCGGCGAAGATGAAAATATCACTTTCCTCTATTTTTTCCCTTCTTTCTTTGAAAGACACAAACCGCAAGCAAAATAAATTGTTAGTGGGGAAAAAAAAATCAGCCAAAAACTCACGAGTTTCTTTTCTTGCAGTCTTTGTCTCACGCCGAATCAGCAAAATGCGTTGTCAGAACTGCTGTCAGCGTGATTCTGCAGCACGTTATATACGTAAACGAGTGCACAGAAACAATATAAGTCAGTCGTGTTTTGTTCTTAGGACAGACAGTAATACACCTACCGGTAATATAAATACCGGTATGTTAAGTAATCAGTACCAGTTTTGTTGTTTTTGGACAAAACTCAATAGCTAGAAGTTTTCTGCAGATCATGAATCTCAGTCTGACAAGTAATAATAACTGAGGAAACCGGGAGAGCCCCTGCCGATCCAGTCTCCTAATTGCGTGTTCGTTTTGCTTTTAAACGCCGACGAAAAAGGTGACAAATGACGCGGCGTGTGCGCCCGGTGAAAGACTCTGGATAAATGCCACTGAAATGTCATGCCAGATCTGCGACCCTGGGGCATCACTACGGAAAATTTCCACTGGGACAACTTTAAAGATGAGGAATTGTAAATCTCGTCAAAGCAGGTTAGCTTAATTGAACGACGAGTGATGATTCAGCAGGGAACAACTCGGGTTTTGGCACCTGTTGAGCGTTAATGTGACATGACACCATCATCATCCCTCATTTCAGGGGGAGGTGGGGGTGGGTGTGTAGAAACGCAGCTTACTGTTGTCGCCTTTGGCCTACCATAGTCTTCCCGGCTGACCCGCCGCCGCGTCTGTAGGCGTCTGTCTGGAAAATTTTCTTGTTACCTATGACATCGTGCCAAGGCCAAGGCCGTTCCCCGCGTTCAGAAGTAAGAACTATGCGTTTGTATTGCGCGACATTTAAATGTACACATTGCGTGCGCAGTCCCATTTTAAGGACAACAATCTGCGATTGCAGCAATTTCAATGAAAAATAAATATTTGATAATTCTCAAGCACGGCTTTAATTGTGACCACCGACCGGGAAAACTGAAAAGACTTTCGTTACGAACAGAAAAAGCGATCCGGGTGATGGCATTCTTTCTGTATCGATCTTTTAATCAAAAGATCCAGGCCAAAAGCAGACGGCATGCCACCGCGACCAATGGCATTGGTAGAGGTTTGTCTGTGGCAGACGACACTGAGACACCTGACTCAGTGGCAGACGTGACTGTCCTCCTGCAAGTCTCAGTCTGGCGTTCAAAGGTCTAATACTGACCAAAGAAAAACAAGTCGCGTAAAGGGAAATTACTGATTTTACTCAAATTAAAAATTACTGTCAAACGCACATTATGAAATTGAACACAATGTATATTTTTTTTTTTACCAAGACAATATAACTTCGTCGATTCCCCGCGGCGTGAATAACGTACAAAAATTGACTAGCCAATATGCAATAGCGATTGCGCTTCAAAGGTAAGCACGCTTTTCTCTATTCTTGTTAACTTTATGAGCTTGTATGTTTTTAAAATCAGGAAATGATAAAGAATAAGATTAAATCTTTTTTGGGACGATTACTAAAATAGAAATTTTAATAAACATTTTGAGATTTTAATGACCAAACTTATCAATTAATTATTAAGCTTTCAAGCTGAAACTATGATGCAATCCTATAGTCCGGGATTTGTCGAAGATTGCTTGTACAACATTTCTGTGGCTTCAATAGTTTGACCATAAGATTATACGTTGCAAATAAGGGTACCGCGCAGGGGGACTGCCTTCACTTTGCACAAGAAAGTGTTTTAAAAGCATAATAAAATGAAGAAAAGAGGCTAAGAAACAGCACTCTTTTTGTGGGTTGGAATAAGTTACTTTCCCTGAGTTACTGTCCTTGTTTGCGTACTTGATAGTGTTACTAGGCTGCAGCGTCATGGAGGGCGGTATCGGTATTTAATTAATTACTATATTTGTGAGCGTATATCTGTGAATATCTGTGAATGTATTGTTTTGTCAATAACAAACGTTCCAACAACCTACCTTTCTTGTATTTAGTCAAGTTTTGACTAAATGTTTTAACAAGGAGGGGGAATCGAGACGAGGGTCGTGGTGTATGTGTGTGTGTGTGTGTGTGTGTGTGTGTGTGTGTGTGTGTGTGTAGAGCGATTCAGAGAAGACTACTGGACCGATCTTCATGAAACTTTACATGAAGGTTTCTGAGTATGGTATCCCTGGATAGTTTGTTCATTTTTTTGATAAATGTCTTTGATGACGTCATATCCGGCTTTTTGTGAAAGATGAGGCCTCACTTCATTTTTCGATCAATTTGATTGAAATGTTAGCCAAGCAATCTTCGACAAAGCCCGGACTATGGGATTGCATTTCAGCGTCGAAGCTTAAAAATTAAAAATTAATTGATAAGTTTGGTCATTAAATATCTCAAAATGCTAATTAAAATTTAAATTTGAGTAATCGATCCATCAATGATTTCATCTTATTCTCTTTTGTTTTCTGATTCCAAAAACATATATATATGTTATGTTTGAATACAAAAACAAGCTCAGAATTTTTTTTTTTTAAACAGAAAAGCGTGCTTTCCTGCTTAGCGCAATAGAAGCTACTGCGCTTTACCGGCTTGTCAACTTTACTTCGCTTTGCACGTGAAAAATGAGGGATTTCCTTGTCGCAGGGATTGACGGAACTGTTATATCTTGCTGAAAAAATGCGCGTTCTGTTTCATTCCGTGAGTTCGACAGCTTGACTAAATGTAGTAATTTCGCCTCACGCGACTTGTTTGATTGTATACTTGTGAGCGTATTTGAGCAAATCGTGCCGTGGGCGTCTAGATTAAGGCACAGTCAATCCCCCAGATTCGTCAGATTCGCCAGAAACTCCACCCACACGGTCAGAGCAATAATATACCTTTAGGCACACACAAAAAAGTTGGTTTAGGGTAACCCGACCGACCCTATTTTTTCCCCGCCAACCCTAAAACGTTTTTTCCATTTCTCAAAACTTTTGGCACATTTTGCGAAACACACCGAGACTAAGGGAAGTAACCTCCTTCGAAACTGGACTAAATAACAAATAAATTAAAAAAAAGCCTTCCCTCCGACCCTCACGTTATCCTAAACCAACATTTTTGTTGTTGTTGCTGGCCAGAGAGGTTGAAGGGACACGACACATCCAACAATCAACCTATCGTTCGGTGACAGTTGACAATTTGTAGAGCTCACTTTGTGACCCGTTTGCATTTTGGAGAGGTGTTGAAATTCGGTCGATGGTTCTTGATATTAGCTGATTAAACACTCCCTAAGTGGAGTCATTTGCTGTTGACCTATTTTTGACAGAACAAACAGACTTTTTAAAATGTGGGGTTTGTATTTTTCCATCGTTGTGAGGATTTGGAGGGATATGTGTTACATCAATAGGCCAGCGAGCAGTTTTAGAACATCCATGATTCACAGAACGAGCAAATGCAAAGACAGAAAGCATAATGTGTTTCCTTTCTTTTTACATTTAGTCAAGTTTTGACTAAATGTTTTAACGTAGAGGGGGAATCGAGACGAGGGTCGTGGTGTATGTGCGTGCGTGCGTGTGTGTCTGTGTGTCTGTCTGTGTGTGTGTGTAGAGCGATTCAGACTAAACTACTGGACCGATCTTTATGAAATTTGACATGAGAGTTTCTGGGTATGAAATCCCCAGACGTTTTTTTTTCATTTTTTTGATAAATGTCTTTTATGACGTCATATCCGGCTTTTCGTGAAAGTTGAGGCGGCACTGTCACGCCCTCATTTTTCAACCAAATTGGTTGAAATTTTGGTCAAGTAATCTTCGACGAAGCCCGGACTTCGGTATTGCATTTCAGCTTGGTGGCTTAAAAATTAATTAATGACTTTGGTCATTAAAAATCTCAAAATTGTAAAAAAAATTTTTTTTTTATAAAACGATCCAAATTTACGTTCATCTTATTCCCCATCATTTTCTGATTCCAAAAACATATACATATGTTATATTTGGATTAAAAACAAGCTCTGAAAATTAAATATATAAAAATTATGATCAAAATTTATTTTTCGAAATCAGTTTAAAAACACTTTCATCTTATTCCTTGTCGGTTCCTGATTCCAAAAACATATAGATATGATATGTTTGGATTAAAAACACGCTCAGAAAGTTAAAACGAAGAGAGGTACAGAAAAGCGTGCTATCCTTCTCAGCGCAACGAATACCCCGCTCTTCTTGTCAATTCCACTGGCACTGCCTTTGCCACGGGCGGTGGAGTGACGATGCTACGAGTATACGGTCTTGCTGCGTTGCGTTCAGTTTCATTCTGTGAGTTCGACAGCTACTTGACTAAATGTTGTATTTTCGCCTTACGCGACTTGTTTTTTTTTAGAACAAAAAGTTGGTAATTTGTGTAGGTTTATATTCATTATATCTGTACCTTTTTGTACATTCAGTGATAAAGTGTGCGCATAAAATGGTCTTCAACTCTCAGTTTGTGTGTACAGTACGGTGCGTGTGTGTGTGTGTGTGTGTGTGTGTGTGTGTGTGTGTGTGTGTGCGTGCGTGCGTGCGTGTGTGTGTGCGTGCGTGCGTGCGTGCGTGAGTGTGCGCACTCACGTGTTTGTATGTGTGTGTGTGTGTGTGCGTGTGTGTGTGTGTGTGTGTGTGTGTGTGTGTGTGTGTGTGTGTGTGTGCTCGTACGCGTGCGTGCTCTCTCTGTGTGTGTGTGTGTGTGTGTGTGCTCGTGCGCGTGCGTGCTCGAAGAGCGTTTGCGAAAAAAACCGATGGGACAGATCCTTATGAAACTCTGCGTGGGAATTGTTCCACATCTTCGACGTATATTTTTTTAGATATTTTTTTTTAATTGAGGCGGTACTGTCACGACCTCATTTTTCAATCAAATCGATATACATTTTAGGCAAATAAACTTTGCCTCAGTCCCCACAATGGGATTGCATTTCAATTTCGAAGCTTAAAGGGCAGCTGTCGGGTTGCCTGGTCTCAAAAATGCGCGGAGTTGCGTGCAAAAACGCGTTTAAGAGTTTTCCGAGTTGATTCAACTAAAGACTGTTGATTTGGTCCAGAAGAAGACACTTTCATCATTAGTTTGAAACCATTAAAATGCGTGAAACTTTCTGCTAGTTCTGACAATCCGCAAAAAAACGAAGCAGTTGGCAGGCCGAAACGACTCAAAATCCGCGACCGACAACTCTGTCAGCACAAGAAAGACGCCGCAGCGTTAGCCTTGCTGTGACGTCACTCGAGGAAGCCGATAAGGCCGCTGTGAAGTTTACAGTACAATGTAGACTACAGCTGGACATCTGTAATGCTGTACGCGTGATTGATTCTTGCACAAAGTAAAGTATTAGGATGGTAATATCTTCTCAAGACCCACGTTCACATTTTCTCTTCTTTGATCTGACCGACTGCAACCTTTACAAGTCATTTCTAAAGTGGTTCACATGCTGTTGCTACTCCTCCAGTCCACCCGGTTAAACCATAAAGTTGCTCAACCACAGACCCTCGTGTCCCTTGTCAGCAGACACTGTACACTTATGAAGAAGGTCCGCTTGAGGTGTCACACCAATTACCGTGTACGTGTGAGGTACTGAATTCAAGACAAAAGCCAACTCTGTCGGTGGGAAAATCTAGGAAAGAGATGATGATAATACATCTTCAGTTACTCACTCAAGTAGATAGACGAGATAAGATAAAGGGAAGAGAGACGGAGACAAAGATGAAACAGTGGATCTATTGTGGAAAATGGGGGAGGGGGGTTCGGCCGCAAAAAATCAAAGATGAATTTGTCAAACTGTGTTTGTGATGGTTATCGTGTGTGTGTGTGTGTGTGTGTGTGTGTGTGTGTGATAACACGTATGTGTGTGTGTGTGTGTATATGTGTGATAACACGTGTGTGTGTGTGTGTGTGTGTGTGTGTGTGTGTGTGTGTGTGTGTGTGTCTGTGTGTGTCTGTGTGTGAGTGTGTTTGTGTGTGTGTGTTTGTGTTCCTCGACGCGTGACAATATCTGCCAATAAGTTGAACAAAAACAGGGTTCAAGTGGAACAAAAGCAGGAGGGGGACGGACGACATGTTATGAACTCCGTTTTTTACTGCGAAATTTTGGCCTGGGAGAAGTCACCCCATCCTAAGTTTCTCTTCACCTACCCGTGAAGTATGCTTGAGGGCTTGACTAGACAACCCGATTGCGCCCATTACACGGCATAAAGAGAGCACCGTTCAACCCGGCCGATTCCGCGGCTGACGTCACGCGTCCAAGGGAAGTAATTTTCGAGCGGGCTGCATTGACTCGGCCAAGAATGCAAACTTTCTTCGATTAAAGACATTGTAGCATGTCTAAAGTCTTCGGACTTGTGTTATCAAGCTGTCAAAATCACCAAGTAACTTTTAAGTATAGTTTCAGTTACATGATAGCTCATTCTAAGGAACAGATTTTGAGAGCCACAACCCGACAGCTGCCCTTTAAACAATTAATTTAATAATTAGTTCTTTAAATTTAAAAAAATCGCATAAACATTGAAATTGTAGTAACATATTCACACATGATTGTATTGTATTCTTAATCGTTCTTTAAATCCGCAAATATATAGTTAAGCCATATTTACTCTTATAATATGATCAGAAGTCCAGAAAAACTGTCCCATGTTGGCATGATGCTTCCCGGAGACGAGCGCAACCCGTGTCAGTCTTCGGTTGTGGCTGATCTTTGGTTCTATCTTTTAGTTTAAGATCAAACGATTGACTAAATGTTTTGATATCACTTTACGCAACTCGTTTTTAAACCACTAAGCCTAGTTTTAGTGTCTGATCTTTGGTTTCCAGTGTCTATCGTTTAGTTTCAGGTCAAAAGAGTGACTAAATGTTTTGATATCGCTTTACGTGACTTGTTTTTAAACCATTGAGCCTAGTTCTAATGTCTGATCTTTGGTTTTCAGTGTCTATCTCTTAGTTTCAGGTCACCGGCACGGTTGGCCTAGTGGTAAGGCGTCCGCCCCGTGATCGGGAGGTCGTGGGTTCGAACCCCGGCCGGGTCATACAGGGTGACCAAAAAAAAAGAGTACCCAAACAAAACGTCATAAATTGAACAAAAATAAAGCAATCTTCATTAAATTTATTTACACACACAAGTAGCCTCTGCATGATTTCAACAGAAAATGTTAGCGTTCTAGCTTGTCTTTCAGGAAAGTTATGCTCATTCTACAGAACATGCTCCAAATGGCCTCCGCGCCGATTCAGGCAAACTTGAACTCGCCGCGCAAAGTTATCAATCACCCGCACACACTCCTGTTGCGAGATTTCGCGAATGGTTGTTGTGATGGCTCGCTTGAGTTCTGCGATTGTCTGTGGGTTGTTCCTGTAGACGTCGTCTTTCAGGAACCCCCAAAGATAGAAATCTGGGGGATTTAAATCCGGGGGAGGCCATTTGGAGCATGTTCTGTAGAATGAGCATAACTTTCCTGAAAGACAAGCTAGAACGCTAACATTTTCTGTTGAAATCATGCAGAGGCTACTTGTGTGTGTAAATACATTTTATGAAGATTGCTTTATTTTTGTTCAATTTATGACGTTTTGTTTGGGTACTCTTTTTTTTGGGTCACCCTGTACCTAAGACTTTAAAATTGGCAATCTAGTGGCTGCTCCGCCTGGCGTCTGGCATTATGGGGTTAGTGCTAGGACTGGTTGGTCCGGTGTCAGAATAATGTGACTGGGTGAGACAGTGAAGCCTGTGCTGCGACTTCTGTCTTGTGTGTGGCGCACGTTATATGTCAAAGCAGCACCGCCCTGATATGGCCCTTCGTGGTCGGCTGGGCGTTAAGCACACAAACAAAGTTAAAGGTCAAAAGAGTGACTCAATGTTTTGATATCACTTTACGTGATTTGTTCTTTTTTTAACACTGAGCCTAGTAGTTCCAGTGACTGATTTTATCAGAGGTCGCTTCGACCCCGTTCAGACCAATCAACGTTTCAATCAAATAAACTAAAACCTCGGCCCAGAGCTACTGCGGTTTCATCGCATTAAAGTCTTTTACAACGAGACAAGCATCAAATCAGCGAAAACTGGACGAGCAAACGCAGCACGTGCTCAGAAATGCGCAGACAGCAGTGACCTTGACACTGATGTGCGGAATGCCTAAAAAAAAAAAGGAAAAAAAAGATCGATTGCTTCCGGAATGCATGTAAAAGTGGAACTGGTTTGTTTTCGTAACCTTCAGCGAAAAAAGCGCGTCCTTTATTTAGGGCATGGACAGAAGGAAACATGCAGTGATGGTGCAAGTTAACATAATAAAAATGAAGAAAAAAAAGAAACACATAAACAACAAAAAAGGCAAGCGGCATTTTTTTTTAAACCATAATGTGATGATACCCATGAATGCCTTCAGGAGATCGCAACAACTTTTGACACTTACCTGTGTGTCTAGATGTATGAGAGAGAGAGAGAGAGAGAGAGAGAGAGAGAGAGAGAGAGAGAGAGAGAGAGAGAGAGAGAGAGAGAGAGAGAGAGAGAGAGAGAGAGAGAGAGAGAGAGAGAGAGAGAGAGAGAGAGAGAGAGAGAGAGAGAGAGAGAGAGAGAGAGAGAGAGAGAGAGAGAGAGAGAGAGAGAGAGAGAGAGAGAGAGAGAGAGAGAGAGTGGGAGGGAGAGAGAGAGAGAGAGAGAGAGAGAGAGAGAGAAAGAGAGAGAGAGAAAGAGAGAGTGGGAGGGAGAGAGAAAGAGGGAGGGAGAGGGAGGGAGAGAGAGAGAGAGAGAGAGAGAGAGAGAGAGAGAGAGAGAGAGAGAGAGAGAGAGAGAGAGAGAGAGAGAGAGAGAGAGAGAGAGAGAGGGCGCGCGCCTGACAGGGGGGGTAGAACGCATTTCACATGTTGCAAGTAATTCGTCTCATTTTACCGCTGAATCTCACTATCTTTTGTAAACATGCAGTTAAGCCCCAGGGGGAAAACCCCGTGTAATTCAGTCTTAAATACGCTCATTCAGGAATGCCACGCAGTAAACCTGACTTCTTAGCAAATGTCAAGTTACACGCGTTCAAGTTCATTTTGAAGACGACATCGGAGTACTAAGAATCAGAGCATACAGTGAAGGTAGAGCGGAAGAGAACGGCACGTGTTAAAATGCTTGTGTGTGGTTTGGTGGATCAGACACTCCCGATCTCGGTTTGTCGATGATGATCAACTTGCACAACTTAATAAACTGCTTTTATTGGCGTTTTTGTTGTTGTTTTTGTTTTGTTTTTGTTTGTCTGTTTGTTTAGGTGCTTGTTTGTTTACGTGTCTGTAGTCTGTTTGTTTATGTGCTTGTTTGTTTGTATGTTTGCTGAGAAAAAAAGAAGCTCTCAGTGATCGGATACGGGTATATTGCATACTCTCTTGTACTAAAATACAACAGAGAGCCCAGTTTTCGGCCTTTCTTGCCCCTCCCTCCTCCTCCACTTCCACCCCCTCCAGCCAAAAAGAGACTCAGTGACCGGTCAGCTATTTTGTTCACATTTTGAGTGATAGTTGAAAATAGTTTTCCTTTGGAAGCTAGGCATTTTTACACGCAGTGTGACTGCCCAATCCTGTAAGACGTTCGTACCGACTCGTGACTGTGACCTTGTCAAACACAAATCGCTTTTTAACCCCCCCCCCCCCCCCCGATTTTCTGTGCAGCTATTTTTCCAGTATATAACTATACACCCAAATGACAACCCTGCGTGAATATCCATCGTCTGACAAACAAAATAAACACGAGAAACAATAGAAACATGAAACAGCACGAAGAAAAATAAAAACAACTAGTCTAGATTCAACGATGTTGTGATTACGTGTAAACAACAACAACAACAACAACAACAACAACAACAACAACAACAACAACAACAACAACAACAACAACAACACCAACAACAACAACAAACAACATGGTATCTGTAAGAGTTTAGCAGTACAGTGAAACTGTGTTTCTGACAGGCAAGAAGTCATAAGATTATCATTTCAACCATGTGCAGTGCAGTGGGAAAGTTGCACAGAAGCACAGCAACATGCCAGCGTCTAATCTGCACACACAACCTTTTTTTTAAGCTCTCGTCAATGGAATTTTCCAAAGCACACTAATTTATTCTTAAACAAAATAATTCCCAATAATATTATAAAACATGGATCACCATTTGCGTTTTGTGACGTAGAAACCAACCTAGTAAAATTAAAGCAAATGAAGTGACATGTGGAGGCAAACAGAACGTGAAGGTCATACTGCACTGTACCGGTACTGAAATACTTGACTACTTGACTTGACTTGACTTGACTGCGTGTCAGACTGCACTCTACTGATTGTGTCAGTGTAACGATGCAGATACACGCGCCTCATATCAGTCGCTTATTGACTGATCGGCGGAAGCGACGGGCAGATAATTATAACTGCGCAAGGGCGAGATAAACTGCTGCACACAAAACCCAAGTTTATCTCGCTGATTAAATTCTTTTGTTAAAAGTCACCATCGACTATATCACAGGTTTCAGATTAGATTAGACTCCAACGAGCTAGCGACACTTTGTGTAGCACATGGACACATGCAATGTTCTGTTAGTTTAACCATTGTTTAACACACCATTTTTCTCTCTTTGTAAAGAAAATTTCGACGGCAGGCCCAGCGGCCTTGACCTTGACCCCTGGCACGTGAGCCATGACGTCAGATTGGGTAACTTTCCGTCTGAGCCGGCCCGGTTTGTCAGAAAGTGCATGTCACCGTGTGCAGTTTCGGTGTGTATTGAGAACTGGCTGGGGCGGGAGGCAAAAAAAGCGGGAGGGGGGTGTATGTTGATCATGTAGGCAAAATGGTCACGAAAGAAGGAAGTTTGGGAAGGCCATTCTCCCCCTCCCCCTTCCCCCGGCCCAGACAAAAAGAGAAACTTTGAAAACGTACTTTGCTTTTGCAACCACTCCCTTTTGCCCCCCCCCCCCCCCCCCCCAACAACCATCGTGTACCCGCCACCCCATTCCCCATAATGTTTCCTTTCAGGTAAAGGCTAGTGCTTTCCTTCTACCTCCAAATGTAAAACACAGCACCCGCCCCTAAACTATCTTCTCTCGAGCTTTCAGCCTGTGTTTAACTGTTGAGTTGTAAGCACATTGTGGCCTTTTCAGAGATAAATACCAAAAAACCCAAAAAAACAATTAAAAAATTAAAAAAGACCAACGTGGACAATACCTAGGTTGTACTCACATCGTTATCTCAAAGAGCAGACATTCCGCTCTGCAGATGTTCGTTTTATCTTAATGTCCTTAACAGTTTATGATTCAAACCTGAACTTACACCGACGCCCATGCATGCTTGGATACCGACTTCAGAAAGTGACACGAGCATAACTGGGGGGACATTCACCCCAAAATGAGCTAGCTAATAATGGGCTGAGTTTGAAGCCTATGGTGTTAATGTCACGACGGGATGATATGCTTTCATATCGGACAATGACATGCAAATGATGAACCTAAAAGCGGCCATCTTTGACCCACCTCTCTATAAAGTGTAGTGGTGTGACGTCGACAGCAATGACGTCGTTCACAAACGTCCTTGTGACGGCTCCTGTAATGCCAAGTTCCCATTTTAGCCGGCAACAAATATGTGTATTTACAAATATGCCTTGCGCTATATTTGAGCATACTATATATTTAAGCCAGTACAGTGTGAGCTTTTAAATCACCTGTACAAAAGAAACGTGCATAAGAGAAGTGCCCGATCGCTAGTGATGTATATAATACCACTCCTAAACCCCAAGTAGCATTTTAAGAGATGTTCTGCGAGTGAAACTCTCGGTAAATATTCCTATTGCAAACCCAAAATTCCTTATTTTCGACACTCTGTCTCTCAACAACAAAAAGCTAAACTGAAACATACACACACAGAAACAATGCAAGTACAACAACCACAAACAACCACAAACAACCAAGCAAAGCAAATTCAGAAAGAAGTAAAGTGGAAAAAGATTTGACAAATAATCAAAGGTGATTGGACACCGGTACTTCTATGGAGTGATTGGTCATGCTCTACGGTACTCTCAGTCAATTGTTGCCTTCGTCAAGTTACCTGTCCTCGCCTGTATATCATTGCCACAATAAGCAGCAGGTACATTATACACTCAATCAGGTAGTAAAGTATGATATTAATTGGGCGTCGTTGACTTCTCAAAGTCTACTTCACGAAGCTCTCGAACTGAATTCGAAATTTAAAATAAAAGTCTTCGCGAAGTCAACTTTGGGGTCAGTTAAGAACGGCCTAAACGACCAAACGTACATCAACTGATTACCATCCTTCGGTCCGTTTGCCTGTCTGTGTCAAAGCTTCTCAAAAGAAGATGTTCAGAAATAACTCTGTTTAGTTGTTATAGGTTGTGGAAGAATTGCTTTCCTTTGTTTCCATAGAAACACTGAGGCAAGCCTAAAATGTCACGTGTACCTTCTACGGACAAGCAAGGAAAAACAAGGGTTGGTTGGTTATTATTGTTTTAAAAAACAAGGGAAAGTAACTTTTTTCCTAACTTCAAAAACATTTGAAAAAAACCGGAAAAAATTAAATATAATACGAACAGAGTTATTTCCGAAATTCGTCTAAGGGATCGCCATTATTTCTTTTAAATAAGTTTACGTCCACGACCCTACACGCTCGTGCCACGCTCGCGACCTATCCCCATTCAAGGCCACAACGCGCAACGAAGTTCGTGTCAAGGTTATTGAAGGAACGTGAACAAATTTGAAACTGTTAAAACAGGATCCGCTTTTTTTTTCTTCTTAATTCATTCGTCCGGATCTCGATTAAGTCCACATCTTTAGGGCAAGGTGAAGGTCGTGTTTTAAGTTGGTTTCAGTGAGGAAGAAAACGGAAGAACGAGGAGGGTCGCTAATAGAGAGAGAGAGAGAGAGAGAGAGAGAGAGAGAGAGAGAGAGAGAGAGAGAGAGAGAGAGAGATACAGACGGAGAGAGAGAGAGAGATACAGAGAGAGAGAGAGATACAGAGAGAGAGAGAGAGAGAGAGAGAGAGAGAGAGAGAGAGAGAGAGAGAGAGAGAGAGAGAGAGAGAGATAGAGACAGACTGAGACAGAGAGAGAGAGAGAGACAAACGGACAGAGGGAGAGAGAGGCGGAGACAGGGGGGCGGGATCCGAGGACTGGTTGCCGGTTCTCGTCCTATCAATCCACATCTGCATTGAGAAAATGACGAAATTCGTTCACACTGACACCAATAGGCATGCAAGCCTCTACGTAGACATTCTGTTCACATCGAACTTTGGCCTCTGTATCTCAAACACTCGATGAGCCGAGAGAGTATCTGGGTGACACACAGAAGAATGCCCGAGGTTAATCGATTAGAGGCTACTTCCCGCTTAAGTGGTATGCTAGGAATGCCAGGTATGTATGTGTTTTTGTCTGGGTTAGATTAAGATTTAGATACCAAACTTTTTTTTGCGAAGGGATGAATGTTTTAGGCGATGCCTAATATTCCAACCTGTCCCTTTTAGACATATAAGACATTATACATCACATGTATGAAATATATTCATATAACACGTTTTACACTGCCAAAAGCAATAACAAATTAACTCTGATTTTGTAATCGGGTTAAAACTTACAAAAACAATAGTTATTATAAAAAGGTTCATGCATTGTTAAGATGATGATTAAGATGTGATGTAATAATAATGTAATGTTCAACATTGAGTAACCGAACCAAAGCATAAAGATGTGATGTAATAATAATGTAATGTTCAACATTGAGTAACCGAACCAAAGCATAAAGATGTGATGTAATAATAATGTAATGTTCAACATTGAGTAACCGAACCAAAGCATAAAGATGTGATGTAATAATAATGTAATGTTCAACATTGAGTAACCGAACCAAAGCATAAAGATGTGATGTAATAATAATGTAATGTTCAACATTGAGTAACCGAACCAAAGCATAAAGATGTGATGTAATAATAATGTAATGTTCAACATTGAGTAACCGAACCAAAGCATAAAGATGTGATGTAATAATAATGTAATGTTCAACATTGAGTAACCGAACCAAAGCATAAAGATGTGATGTAATAATAATGTAATGTTCAACATTGAGTAACCGAACCAAAGCATAAAGATGTGATGTAATAATAATGTAATGTTCAACATTGAGTAACCGAACCAAAGCATTAAGATGTGATGTAATAATAATGTAATGTTCAACATTGAGTAACCGAACCAAAGCATAAAGATGTGATGTAATAATAATGTAATGTTCAACATTGAGTAACCGAACCAAAGCATAAAGATGTGATGTAATAATAATGTAATGTTCAACATTGAGTAACCGAACCAAAGCATTAAGATGTGATGTAATAATAATGTAATGTTCAACATTGAGTAACCGAACCAAAGCATAAAGATGTGATGTAATAATAATGTAATGTTCAACATTGAGTAACCAAACCAAAGCATAAAGATGTGATGTAATAATAATGTAATGTTCAACATTGAGTAACCGAACCAAAGCATAAAGATGTGATGTAATAATAATGTAATGTTCAACATTGAGTAACCGAACCAAAGCATAAAGATGTGATGTAATAATAATGTAATGTTCAACATTGAGTAACCGAACCAAAGCATAAAGATGTGATGTAATAATAATGTAATGTTCAACATTGAGTAACCGAACCAAAGCATTAAGATGTGATGTAATAATAATGTAATGTTCAACATTGAGTAACCGAACCAAAGCATAAAGATGTGATGTAATAATAATGTAATGTTCAACATTGAGTAACCGAACCAAAGCATTAAGATGTGATGTAATAATAATGTAATGTTCAACATTGAGTAACCGAACCAAAGCATTAAGATGTGATGTAATAATAATGTAATGTTCAACATTGAGTAACCGAACCAAAGCATTAAGATGTGATGTAATAATAATGTAATGTTCAACATTGAGTAACCGAACCAAAGCATAAAGATGTGATGTAATAATAATGTAATGTTCAACATTGAGTAACCGAACCAAAGCATAAAGATGTGATGTAATAATAATGTAATGTTCAACATTGAGTAACCGAACCAAAGCATAAAGATGTGATGTAATAATAATGTAATGTTCAACATTGAGTAACCGAACCAAAGCATAAAGATGTGATGTAATAATAATGTAATGTTCAACATTGAGTAACCGAACCAAAGCATAAAGATGTGATGTAATAATAATGTAATGTTCAACATTGAGTAACCGAACCAAAGCATAAAGATGTGATGTAATAATAATGTAATGTTCAACATTGAGTAATCGAACCAAAGCATAAAGCTAATATTAACGAATCCAAGGGGAAACATAAAAGAAGTTAACACGATGGCGGACAAAATCAAAATACTCATTTGAAATATGAAAACCCTGTCTCTTTTGTTAAACAATTGTTTACAAAAAACACTACCCCCCCCCCCCCCTCACACACACACACCAACCGCAACATTTGAAGAATAAGAAATGAAAAAAATAAAATAAAAAAATCTCGCGTTGAAATGTACAAGATGACCCCCAAAACCCACTAACATCCTCCTAAATTTGATCGGCGAATTCTTTCATTTTTGGGGTACATTGGCTTGAGATATGAGGGTGATAAGTTTACAAAGTTTAAAGTTTTCATTTTTAATGGTTTGAATTTTACGCTCGGGGATTGACTCAAAAGTACGAGGTTTGGAACTGAGTGAGTAGCCACACTGACCCTATTTAGCCCCCCCTCTCTCTCTCTCTCTCTCCCTCTCTCCCCCCTCTCTCTCTCTCTCTCTCTCTCCCCCTCTCTCTCTCCTTTTCTCCCTCTCTCTCTCCCTCTTTCTCTCTCTCTCCCTCCCCTCTCTCTCTCTCTCCCTCTCTCCCTCTCTCTCTATCCCTCTCTCTCTCTCTCCCTCCCTCCCTCCCTCTCTCTCTCTCTCTCTCTCCCCCTCTCTCTCTCCTTTTCTCCCTCTCTCTCTCCCTCTTTCTCTCTCTCCCTCCCCCCCTCTCTCTCTCTCCCTCTCTCTCTCTCTATCCCTCTCTCTCTCTCTCTCTCCCTCCCTCCCTCTCTCTCTCTCTCTCTCTCTCTCTCTCTCTCTCTCTCTCTCTCTCTCTCTCTCAGTGGGCACTGTCTTCCTCGACTTCAAGAAAGCTTTCGACACAGTGGACCATACTACATTACTTTCAAAGCTATCCACGTATCTCCCTAAGTCTCCATTTCTAGCCTTCTTTCGTTCTTATTTAAGTGATCGAAAGCAATATGTCCTTCTTAATGGGAAACTGTCTACTACAGGTCGTGTCGCAAGTGGGGTTCCTCAAGGTTCCGTTCTTGGTCCACTTTTGTTTTGTATATTCATTAATGACTTGCCACTCCATATTTCTGATCCTCGTGTTATCAATGACCTTTTTGCTGACGACTCATCTGTGTACACTTTCTCAAAAAATCTGAACGTGTTAGAGTCATCACTTCAAAGAAGCCTCGATGAAATGTTTACTTGGTGTAACACTAATACTATGATAGTACTAGTTCATCCTGCAAAAACCAAAAGTATGGTAATCACTTCTAGACAGAAACATCAGCTGGCCCCACTTGTTCTAAAGCTTACCTTCCTTGGATCATCACCGATTGAGCAAGTGCGTGAACATTGGGTTCTAGGAGTCACAATAGATTCTGAGCTAAACTGGAAATGTCATTTAAACAATATAAACAAAACGCTGTCGAGAAACATGTTCTTATTCTCGCAGCTACGATATTATGTCGACACTTCAGTTCTTAAATTATTTTATCATGCACACATTCTTTCGCATTTAAGTTATGCTTCTACGTTATGGGACAACTGCAGTGATGTTCACATGATCAAACTGAATTCTCTCCATCGTCGTGCAGCTAAACTTTTGATACCTAACTCATCGGTCACTACTGACGAAAAATTGAAACTGCTTGGCCTCCTTCCGTTGAACCAGCAGCTTAAACTGAATAAATCATTATTCATGTTTAGAGTTATGAACAAGGAAGTCCCAGAGTACATTCTGTCGCTGTTTCAAAAAGCAACCAACAGGTATGGTTCTAGTAAATTCATTCCACCTCGCCCCCGACTAGATTTGTACAAGTCTAGTCTTGCATTTTCAGGGTCATCAGTGTGGAATTCATTTCCAACAGCATTAAAATATATTCCATCAGTCAAAGCCTTTAAAAAGCAAATACACAGACATTTGTTTCAAATCTGATTCCAAGTGGAGCGTTCCACCGTTATCGTAACCTAGTGGTGATTCAAAATGGGTTTACTCCGATGTATTAAACCGTCCTAATGTTATCATACATACCGGTTATCTTATATCAGTCTCTTTTCAGGGTTGCTGTTTCTGTTGTTACTGTTGTGTTGGTATATCCTTTGTTGTAGTTCTTTTCTTCCTTTTGCTATGTTGTCGGTATCCTTTGTAAAATACAAATGACTTACTGTTTGTTATTTTGCTTGCTTGCCGTTGTTGTTTCATTTGGACCATAATTATGTTTCTAGTGCTCGTGACTTTTTTTAAATTTTTTTAAATTTTTTTTTTTACTTTACTTTTGAGTACACTTGACTTGCTGTTTGTTGCTTGCTTATCATCATCCGGTTTTTTTGTGGGTTTTTTTCAGTCAGTATTGTTATTATCGTTATGACATCATCATCATTACCATTATTTCTATTTTCATATTTCTATTGCTGTTATTGTATTTAATAGTATCAAATACTATAACTTTTTCTTTGCCTTTAAATGCCATTTATTATCATATGTACGATTATTTTTGCCGTCAACCTCTTTTGCTCTTATGTTTTCATGTCTGTTTTGTATTCATGTTAGTTAGCAAGGACAGATTGTAAGACTAGGCAACGCCTAAAATCTCCATCCTTCTGTAATAAAGTTTAATCAATCAATCAATCTCTCTCTCTCCACATCCCCCTTCTCTGTCTCTCTCTCTCTCTCTCTCTCTCTCTCTCTCTCTCTCTCTCTCTCTCTCTCTCTCTCTCTCTCTCTCTCTATTCATCTGTATGTGTCTCTTTCTGTCTCTGTCTTTAAAAAATAGACAAAAAGACATACAGAATGTTGGATGAACACAAAAACAGTCTAACAGACTGACAGACAGACAGACGGGCAGACAGACAGACAGTCACAGAGATAGACTGACAGATAGACAGTGTCGAAAAATAGAAAAAAGAGAAAAATAGAGAAAGAGAACAAGGTCGTTTGCGCGCGTGTCTGTTTGTGTGTGTGTATGTGTGTACGTGTGTGTGTGTGTGTGTGTGTGTGTGTGTGTGTATGTGTGTGTGTGTGTGTGTGTGTGTGTGTGTGTATGTGAGCGTGCGAATTTTTCTGTCCTTGTTTTTTCTTATATTTGTTATTCATTATTGTGTTCTGAATGTCATTCTTTTACAGCACCTTTTAAATTCGATCTTCCATGACTCACCATTGTGGTATGTCTACAGCTTGCTCCAATGACACATTTTGTGAAAGATCTGTACAGCATATACCACAAAGTTATTGGCGTTCTATGCCCATTCTACTTTAACCCAGAACAACACGTGCTGTGTGTGTAACATGTGACTCACTCTTCATGCATGTGTTAATGTTTCATCTATTGAATCGCCTCTTTACTGAATACCTCTTTCTTTTCTTTTCTTAAATCGCGTCTTTATATTTCACACACAAATGAAACACATGAAAACAAAATAAGAGTAGCATGTGGCTTACAAACCAACACAATATCAAATGTTTATCTGTAGCGAAACAACAGTGTGCATGTTTATCTGTAGCGAAACAACAGTGTGCATGTTTATCTGTAGCGAAACAACAGTGTGCATGTTTATCTGTAGCGAAACAACAGTGTGCATGTTTATCTGTAGCGAAACAACAGTGTGCATGTTTATCTGTAGCGAAACAACAGTGTGCATGTTTATCTGTAGCGACTGAAACAACAGTGTGCATGTTTATAAATAATTCCAATTTATATGCCGGTTAACTACACTATTAATTTTGCATAATACTATTGTAGTTCCCTAAGTTTGATCGTTGATTAAATTCCAAACCAATGACTCATTTGTAGATGCAATGTTAGAGCAGTATTCATTGTACAGGTAGCTATGTTCTGACACGTAACAATAAACTATAACTCTTATTATTTTGTCCTAAAAACTGATCATGCTGCGTCAAAAAAAAAAATGTTGTCACGAGATAATTATGGAAAACATGTGATATGCCAACACATCTTTTTTCTTCATAGATACATGCATGCATACACTGCGCATAACAAGTTAAGGATATTTTATGAGTTTTTTTGTTTGTTTGCTTAACGCCCAGCCGACCACGAAGGGCCATATCAGGGCGGTGCTGCTTTGACATATAACGTGCGCCACACACAAGACAGAAGTCGCAGCACAGGCTTCATGTCTAACCCAGTCACATTATTCTGACACCGGACCAACCAGTCCTAGCACTAACCCCATAATGCCAGACGCCAGGCGGAGCAGCCACTAGATTGCCAATTTTAAAGTCTTAGGTATGACCCGGCCGGGGTTCGAACCCACGACCTCCCGATCACGGGGCGGACGCCTTACCACTAGGCCAACCGTGCCGGTCTATTTTATGAGTGGTATTGCCCAGTTGTAAAACAGCAGTTGTTTGGTCAGAAACATAGGTGTATTTAAAGATATTCCTGTCTTCGGCTCACAAATTTATTTCTTGGGTTTGAGAAATATTTGGGTATGACGTCACAGGTTCTTGAGTACGCTTACCCTAAAAAATTGAGTCTTTTTTACACACGGCAGGATTCACGTTCAACCGTCAAAACGGTGACTATAACTGAACGATATTTTACATTTTTTACATCAGAAAGTTTATTTGGTGTCTTACCTAACATGTCAGACTGGTGTTTAACATCCGGGCTCTACCACTGAAAAAAATATCCTCAACTTTTTGTGCTCAGTGTATACCCTGACCTTCCTCTCAATTCTCGGTCTTCTGGTGTACATTTCGTCACATTGTGATTAAATGTTAATACAAACAAAATATATATAAAATTCAGTTAGCACATCAACAAACAATGAAGTATGAGTCAGAGTGTCCTGCTCGAAACATAACATGTTTGTGGTGAGAAAAGCGTATGGCAGATTTTTTAATAAAAATACATGAAATGATATACAGATTGGGAGAAATATCGAACACTTCGTGAGTCGGATAATGTGATTTCCAATTAGCCAGGCTTAGGTACCTTCTGTCCGTATCAACGATCAAGTTAACCACTACAGATTTGGTCAGGAGTGAGATAATACAGTGGAATCTCCCATAACGATCCCTCCTAATAACGACACCCCCGTTTTCTTACCAATTTTGTTTGCACGGATGCCTTTGACACTGTAACTGACCTCCAAATGGCGACCCGAATATGGATAAACCAGGGCTCCCTAAGGTGCGCGTCCCTGTGTCCTATACGCACAAGAAGCCGAAAATACGTACTGGAAATTTATAGAGGGGGTCCCGGGACGCACTAAACTTTAAAAAGAGCGGGTCCTGGGACGCACTAATTTTTTTTTATTGTGCGTACCGGAGATACTTTTTCAGACTGCAATCGTCAGCTATTGTATTGTGCGTGACCACAATGTTTTATAAGTACACCAGGACTTTTCGGCTTTTGGATCCTTAGAACCCTTTAACATTCTGCAGTGGGGTCCATGGACACTGTAAAACGTGAAAGTGGGGGACCATGGACCCTGTAGGAGGGGCGTCCGTGGGGAGCCCTGGATAAACTTCCGTAAAAACAGTTGGGATCACTCTCTCAGACCTGGCCATCTACAGTGGATTAGACCGTCCCTACAAGCTTGCTTTTCTCTCATCCAAATTACACACTGACTGACTCAATCACCGGTCAGTTACCCGGCGGCCATTCTGTCAGTGATTGTGCACAGGAAACTGCCGGCATATGCCAGTTATGTTGACATCAAGTCCCCTATAATCACCAGCGTGCTCATTAAGCGGTCACACGTGATAGAAGCGAGTATATAGTTATATATAATAATGAGCGTACCGTCCAAAACGGACAGACGCTGCAAAATTACTGTGAGCTCTACTAGTGGACTGAAGCTTTAGTTCCATGAAGGTCATCGTCATTGATGATAGATCGAACTGAACTATATAAGGACTGAACTATATAAGGACTGAACTATATACGGACTTTTTATTTTGATAACCTGTTAAACACACTTTGCACGTGGGAGTACAAACACATACACACACACACACTGACACGCGCGCGCACGCACGCACGCACGCACACACACACACACAGACACACACACACACACACACACACACGCGGAGCATGCACGCTCGAACGCGCGCTCACATAAGCACGCACGCGCACGTACACGCAAGCGCACGCACGGACGCACACGCACGCACGCACACTTGTCACACACTGAAATACACCTACACACTTACAATTACAAAAAACACTGATATTTACACAGACTCTCCCTCCAACCCACACACCCTCCCCCCCCACACACAAACACATACACACATAGTGACACACAAATAAACACTCATAGAGCTTCTGTCCACCTGCCTCAGTCATTGGGGGATGATCACAACTTGGTGCCAAATGGCGAATGATTGAGATGTTGCCTGACCTAGCCTTGACCCTACGGAACATAAAAGCGAGGCTGGTAAATTCTATAAGTAATTTCACGGGTCGTTCATGGTCGCTACCAGCCTTCGGGCAACTTCAGTGACTGAATTCTTTGCTCATGTTTGCTTCCAAGCACAGGCTATTCACAAATTGTCACGAATTAGAAACAAATATTGATTATTTTATATTCCTTCAATGTTTACATTGATACAGACTACTCTCTCTCTCTCTCTCTCTCGGTCTCGGTCTCTCTCTCTCTCTCGGTCTCGGTCTCTCTCTCGGTCTCGGTCTCGGTCTCTCTCTCTCTCTCTCTCTCTCTCTCTCTCTCTCTCTCTCTCTCTCTCTCTCTCTCTCTCTCTCTCTCCCCAAACCTGTTTTTGAAACTATTTGATGCTCAGATACAGCCTATCCTGTTATATGGTTCAGAAATTTGGGGTCTTTACCCACAAACACAGATAGAGAAGATCATTCACACGTTTGCGCTTAAAAAGATTTTAAACGTGGCGCCAAAAACACCAAACGACATAGCATATGCTGAAACTGGTCGCTATCCGTTGTACATTTTGTCTCATGTTGCATGTATAAAATATTAGTTACGCCTAGTCAAGATGAATGATTCCAGACTCCCTAAAAAAGCCTATAATATGCAGTTGTATTTGCACAGGCAAGGCAAGTTTTGTTGGACATCCCAAGTAAGATTAACTTTGTATAAATTTGGTTTCGGATGTGTGTGGGAAAACCAAGGTGTTCAATGCGAGAAAGCTTTTTTGAAACGTTTTAGACAGAGGTTAATAGATTGTAATATTCAAAATTGGCAAGAGCGCATTAATACCAGCGCAAGGTTTGAGGTTTACAGCGTATTTAAGTTATCTGTTTGCATGGAAACATATTTTACTTTTGTCAAAAATAAGCATATAAGAGATGTGCTCATTAGGTTCAGAGCTGGCGTGTCCGAATTACGCTCACATAAATTGAGATACTCCCCACATACCCTACAGGACTTGTTTTGCCCATTCTGCGAAAAAAGCACCTGAGGATGAAATGCACATTTTATTTCACTGTGATGCATTGAACGATCTTCGCTGTCAATACTTACAGTTCTCTCTCTCTCTCTCTCTCTCTCTCTCTCTCTCTCTCTCTCTCTCTCTCTCTCTCTCTCTCTCTGTCTCTCTCTCTCTCTCTGTCTCTCTCTCTCTCTCTCTCTCTCTCTCTCTCTCTCTCTCAGTGTCTGGCTGTCTTTGTGTCTCGTCTCTCTCTGTGTCTGTGTCTGTGTGTCTGTCTGTCTGCCTCTCTCTCTCTCCACCCCCCCCCTCTCTCTCTCTCTCTCTCTCTCTCTCTCTCTCTCTCTCTCTCTCTCTCCTCTCTCTCTGTGCCTCTCTCGTCTCTCTCTCTTCCTTGAGTCTTCTTTTCTGTTCAAAATAGTTAGTAATGAAGACCATTGCAGTTTTGGCTAACTGACAGTAAGCACACTCACACACAGGAACACACACACACACACACACACACACACACACACACACACACACACACACACACACACACACACACACACACACACACACTACTTTATCCTCTTCCTGCACGCAAACAATTTCTTGTCTTCCTTTCCCACTCTTCGTCACAAACACCTGTGTTGACTTGCCGACAATCAACCACCCACCCACCCCCACACACACAATAATAAAATATAGAGCACACACTCATAGAGAGAGGTCTAACAGTCTGTTCCAAACGCCTGTGCTGGCTTGGCGCCTGGCAGCGCTACCGTCACGTTTCCTTTGATCCGCGCAGTGGTGTGCATACACCAATCAACACCATCGCCGCTTTTAATAATAATAATAATAATGCAAACTTTTATAGCGCTATTCTAGAAAAATGTCTACTCTTAGCGCTTTACAATACATACATCGACCAAGCATACTATACACGCACAGGCAAAGAAACCGACCAAACATAACCAACAAACTATACATGCACAGGCAAAGAAAACGACCAAACATACAATACACGCACAGGCAAAGATAACGACCAAACATAAGCAAACATACTATGACCAAACATAACCAACATACTATACGCGCGCAGACAAAGAGAGCAATCAGCACATGTAATAATTACTGACAACTAATAATGCAGGCATACAGTGACAGTCCAATACACAGCACAGGTGCACAAAATATTCACACATAAAAGCTGGCAAAGGAAAACGCTGATATTGACAAAAGCAGAAAAGGGGCGATAGCTAAAAGCAGAATAGACTCAAGAGCATGGCAGATGTTCACAATAATATTCAATTCGCACTGGCTCGATCTTCTGTTGACTTTTGTGTGAGTTGTCATGAATCAAAAAACAAGAAAGGTATGTTGTTTGAACGTTTAATTGTTGACAAAACAAAACGTTACGTTCACAATTAATAATTCATTTGTCAATAATTAAACGTTCAAACAACATACCTTTCTTGTTTTTTTTATTCAAAATTTTGAAACGTTGGCAGTCCATTATTTTGTTTTTGGATATTTGTGAGTTAATTATTGTCATGCCAAGATATTTTCAGCTATTTTCTTCTGACCTTCCTTTATTCTGCCCAACAAGCAATTGTTTCGATCATCAACATTTTAGGACATTAAGTTTCATGAATCTAATTGAAAAACATTTAATTACTTATTCGCAACATTAACGAAAACAATCTCACTTACCGATCGGCCATCCTGACGTGGCAAAGTTGAAAAAAGCAGAATAAATCACCGGATAATTAGCAAATAACAGAAAACCGCTTTATTGCCCAATTATCACTTTTGTGAACCGGAGATCATGCTGCACGCTCTTTTGTTCTGGAATTGGCATCGCTCCACTGAGACAGAGGGGACCAAATGGTGCTGGATGTTGTCGCGACTGAGTATAGTGCTACTGCGCATGTCTTGTAACCTGTGGGCTGATGGAAGCAGTTCATGGTTGCAGATTTCGGTGGTGGGGGTAGAGATGGGAGTGACGTTAGATTGTAGACGTAATTGCGTTTGCCAGTCGGAGTGATGACGGCTTAGCCCAGAAAATTGATACGTGACGGTGGCATAGAAAGTACAAGACGCCGAGAGACGTAAGACACAAAGGACCCCCCCCCCCAAAAAAAAAAAAAAAAAAAAAACCAAAAAAAATTAAAATAAAATAAAAATCCCCAAAACCCCAAACAAACCACAAAGCAAAGAACAGCAACAACGAAGCGTGAATGAAAAAAAGAACCCCGCTAAAAACAAATCTCAGGCCCCTGCCTTTACTATTGTTCTAAGAAAAATTGAATAAACGAAAGAAATAAAAAAAAGAAAGAAAGAAAGAAAGAAAGAAAGAAAGAAAAAAAGAAAGAATGAAAATAAGACAGAAAGAAATAACACCTATTAACACAAAGTAAGAAAGCAAAGACTCCTGTTTAATCAAGTCTGAAGGGACACAATATAGAATGCCTGAAATCCATCTCCCGAAGTGTGTTATTCAACAACATTACCACACACCCCCTCCCCCACACAAGCAGGAGAAAATGAAAGGGAAGCCGAAGGCAAAATGTAAAGGATGGAAAGTCATATATATGAGATGAGATAATACATCATTTTAAGTTTGTTCCTCCCCGAAAAACCTGAATGGAAGCCAATAAAAGCAGGAAAAAAAGAGTTCGAGAAATATGTTAATCCTCTTTTACCTACGCACGTTCCGTGTGCAATATCGGAGATCATAAAAAAATGCCTCACCATCGTTTTTTCCAACGTCATTTCAACGCCAACGTCATTTCAACGCCAACGTCAGTGATAGTAAATCCTTCTCACGTACCCCATGCATACACAGAACACACTGGCGCATAATGAACAAACCGCAACTGGAATATTTTGTTTATTGAAAAGTAAGAAAGTAAAAAAAAAAATGTTAAAAAAAAAGCGCTGCCGCTGAGAAAGAACTTTCGTCCTGTAGTAGTTCAAAGTTCAATAGATATTCCTGGCCACAGAAAGAACAATTGGACTGTCCTCACTCGACCCCCCCCCCCCCCCTCCCCCTGTTCCCCTATCCACCCTCCGCCATTTTACTGACTATTTCTCTCTTGAGAAGGTTATCTAATCACAGAAACTAGTGCAACACCCATTAAAACACCCCCCCCCCCCCCGACCCCCGATCCCCAATATAAGACTCCCTCAGACCATGATTGTTCAGATTGTCAAAACCTCCACTGTCCACTGACTTTTAAAATTTTTATTCATGCCCTTTACTGTGTGGTTGAGCGTTCACTTTCCACGCAGGGTGAAGCAGGGCCATGACAGTGTGGCGGTGGAAAATTCCCAGGGCCGCTCGCACTGCCTGCTGCTCTCCTGCAAGGCAACTTTTTTGTCATGATTATGGGATGCGAAAGATGTAGCTCTTTTCCTGCCATGACGTCATCTTGTGGCCCGGCCCAGGCAGTACGTTTCGGTTCAAACAGTTTTATTAACAATAATAATAATACGATAATTTATTACGCGCACATATCTCACCACAAGGCGACTCAAGGCGCACTCATACACATTCTTTCGCATTAACAACTCATGCACATAATCAGGTACATGGAATTGCAAAAAACGATGCCGCATTCAATCAGTGATGTAATGGAGCACAACAAGCAAAGCTTATCAACGTGCACGTTTTGATGTGCAACAGAAAGTGAGGTTTTGTCTGTACTGTATGAACACTGACTAGCAAGCTGATCAGAAAACGATCTTTGCTTGCGGAACAGATATGAGATGTTTGTAACATTTCTGAGGGCTATTCGGCCAGTCACGGTGTGTGTGTGTGTGTGTGTGTGTGTGTGTGTGTGTGTGTGTGTGTGTGTGTGTGTGTGTGTGTGTGTGTGTGTGTGTGTTGTTTTTATTAAAAACGTGTGTATGTAAAATCGCCATTAGCCTACATACTAGCACCACAAATGAATTTTATTTTTCCATGCAGCTTTTTTATTTTATTTTTATTTTGACCGGAGACTATCGGAATAGAGTGCTCATTTTGCCGAATGCAGCGTTTTTTTGCCGGTGTCACGAACTGAAAACTCTGCCTGAACAATCCTTCTCATTGCGGTCAATGAGATGACCCCAACTATCCTATGACTATACTAACTATCCAATGTTAGAATGACTTACCCTAAAATGGGGAGATTAATCAGGTCGTGAACAACCTAACCCTAACCCTAACCCTTACCCTAATCCTTACCCTAATCCTAAACCTAACCCTACATGGTTCGTTCGGTCAAAGGGTCGCATTTTTTAAGTCCAAGATTGGCGCATGCGCATTGACCACAATGAGAAGGATTGTTCAGCAGAAGTTTCAGTTCGTGACACCGGACCAACTCGACTCACACTACTCAACACAGCCATATATCGTCACGCGGACTACGAGATGACGTCATCACATGAAAAGAGCTTCATCTTTCGGATCCCTTTCCCGCCCACCGACCCACGCAAGTGTAAGTTGTGAATGTGCTTTGCTCGGACCAATCTCGCTGCGCTATGGGAAAATAATGCAACGTACGCTTTGACGGCTTGGTGTATAGCTTGTATAGTAGTGTGCGTGAGTATGTGTGTGTGCGTATGCAAAGTGTACGCTGCATTCTTTTCCCCTGTGTGCGTATGACTACGTCGGCGGAGGAACACGTGGGCGAGGTGTGCCAGTGAGTGCAGTGACCTGTGGCGGTGACTGGCTGTGACGCCAAACACCAGGCGACTGAACGTGCTCACAAACGCACGTGCACATTGTCACAGTCACAGTTCTTGTCGCAATCACAGATACAGTGGAACTTGTTGAAACAAACAGCCGGGAAGCCGGGGATCTCCGAACAGTGGTCTTTGAAGAAAGGTGGTCGCTATGGAAGCGTACATGATATAGAAAAGCTCGTCAGTCTGGCATCCTTTAGGCTGGTCGTTGTGGGCAGGTAGTCGCTGTGGAGAGGTGGTTGCAGGGACAGGTGAGACTGTACCTGCTAAAGGATGGTGATGTGTCGAAATCCTACACCTGATTAAATGAGATTTAAAAATATTAGGTACAGTCGAACCGGCCCTCGAGACCACCTCTCCAAAAAGGCCACCTGCCCATTAAGACCACCCATAAGATCCCCGACGATTTTTACGACCATGTAAACCACCTTGTCTAAAGAGACCACCTTGTCTAAAGAGACCACCTGTCTAAAGAGACCACCTGTCTAAAGAGACCACTTTAGCTCAGTCCGTTGGGTGTCTCTTTAGACAGGTTCGACTGTACTGAATTTTACACGCCTACGCATACACACAATAGCAAGATCTAGAACAGTACTTTTCAGGACGTGTACGGGAACGTGTACGGGTAACGTCATCAAATCTAGTTTTTACGTCACGCGTCTGCCAAGATCTGCAGTCTTGGTGGGAGCAAAACAACGTATGATTTGGAACATTGGAGAAAAAAGTGAGTCACGGGTGACGTAATATCTACACGTACACGTCACGAGTACAGGTCTTTGCTACACGTTCGATCATCTAGAACACTGTAATAACTAAAAGAGACTGACGCCAGCACGGATAGCCAGCCAGACGGTGAAGAAAATTCAGTATGTTCAGTTTCATTCTGAAAAGCCGATAGATGAACTACATAGATTGATTTCGCTTACCCCTACCCTCGACCAATTTTGACAGAAAACTCGCCTGGGAAGAGTAGTCAAAAGCAACATGACAGTGTTGAAAGGTAGTTTTTACGTAAGTTCAAGGATTTTTAAGACTTCGCTACTACATAAACAAAAAATGTTTTATTCTCCCCAACATTCTTGTGAACAAAATCATTATTATAGACAGTCATTCAATTTCAAGACAATCATCACAGCTTTGAACCGAACCTTTCGTTCAACCAGGCAGAAGAAACAACTATAGTAAATTTAGCTGCAGCGCGATCAACGTTCGCCCATTTACGAACTCGCGATAAGATTTGTTTCCTCTGGTCACCAAGCCTACCGTTTACAAACGCATGCGCACTAATTGGGATTCCCCCAATTTCCTCGACCTTGACCTCAGAACTCTCGAAGTCACTACTTCGGCTTTCAATTGAGCTCTTGCATACCGAGTAGCTGGCAACTTTGCTTCCGAAGTTCCCACTTTCAATGTTAATTTGCAGGGTCTCACACTTGACATCATTATACGACGATATCGCTTCTTAAGGGTCCTTACCCATCCAAAAGAAACCTCCAACGCATACTACAATTGCAGGACATTCCTGTTTTTTAGGCAGCTCATTGGGAAATGAGCTCAGACAGAATATCGAAGACGTGAAATGCGTCAATCGAGCAACTGTCGTAACTTGGCTACAATGAGACGGTCGGCTACCTTGCACCATAGACACGAACTGTGACATTCTTGTTTAATTTAGGTGAAATGCTTGAAACAGAGTGGCTCAAAAGCGACAGTTCGATCAGTTACTAACCGAAAAAAACGAGCTCGAGTCATTCGGCGAAGGTGGCGAGCTTTCAAACCATCACGACGAATAACTCATATTACATCTTATCATCACGCATTTTTCACATGAGTAGCTAGCATGGTGCAGTGGTTACGGATTCGGAAATTCGATCCGGCGCTCTGGGTTCAAGTGCCGCTGGGAGCAAACATTTTTTTTAATTTTTTTTTATTAATCTTTTTCTTTATAGGCCTGAATTGCATTCAGGCTGCAACAACCGGTTTTTGTCTCTGTGTTCATTTTTTTTTAATTGCGTAAAGAAACTGTCCTATGCTTTCACAAAAAAATCCAATCTTGACTTTCAACTGTACATTAATATAAAAAGCAGGAAAAAAGAACAGAAAAAAAGATCAATAAAGACGGATGCTCCCCGATAACCCCCAAAAAAAAGAAGAAAAAAAAAGAGGCAAAAAAGAAAGGGTTGAAGCTGCCTGCATGCAACTGAGATAAAAAATTTAAAAAAGGAGAAAAAAAAGTTCAACATAATCATTTATTTTTCTCCCTAACATTCAGGTCAACAAAGTCATTGTCATAGCTAGGCAGTCATTCGATTCCAAGACAATCATCACAGGTTTGAACCGACCTTTTGAACTCGCGATGAGACTTGTTTCTTCTGGTCGCCAAGCTTACAGTTAACAAACGCATGTACTAGTTGGGATTCCCCCAATTTTCGCGACCTTGACCGAATACTCTCGAAGTCAGCACTACGGCGTTCATGCATAGGGAACAGTTAGAAAGTTAACTTTGGGAGTTCCCACTTTCAAAAGAGGCCTCCACTTCCAGTGTTTCTGACTTCCCCAGTTCATGCATACGGGCCCAGCAGGGTGTTTGTGTGTGGCTGAATTACTTTCGTAAATGAGACACAAGTCAACCTGCAACATTAATTCTGAAACAAGTCACGTAAAGCAAAATCAACACATTTAGTCAATAATTATGTGGAACTCTTTCAGGCAATCCGGGTGTACAAAACACGTGGCGCGATCACTAAAATTATCTTTGTGTGACTCTGGCATCAAAGAGTGTAGCCCTACGGAAAGTTCACTCTTTGCTGGCATTTGCTCACGACCTTAAACCCCTGTCACACTAGGGCTGCGTCCTCGCGGCGTTCCCGCGGCGTCCAAGAAAAATGAAGAACGCCGCGATGCGCGCAGTAGGGTCTCCTACAGCGCCGGAGCAACGCGGCGGCATCTCCATTTGACGTGGTGGGGTCGTCAACAACGCTATGCAATGGCGCGCACTTTAAGCATGCACAAAGTACGCGCCGTCGCTCGGCGTTCTGATATGCGCGTGGTAGGAACGCCGCACCTCTGCGTTTTTCATTTTTCTTGGACGCCGCGGGAACGCCGTGAGGACGCAGGCCTAGTGTGGCAGGGGTAGTACTAATTCTTCAACTTTAGTTCTGGCCAAGTCTGTTTAAATAGCAATACTTTTCACTGAAGGTTAGAATGGCACAACTTTATTTCTGCCTAAGTGTGAATTGCATTTTTCCATGGGGAACAGTTTAAATATCAATACTTTTTGTTACAGGGTAGAATGACATCGCCGGCCATTACTGCAGATAGCATTCTGATAATCCTCGCTCCACGGCTATCGCCAGTTGTCTCTCTGACCGAACGCTACAGTCCTACGCGAATATATCAAAACAAGAATACAAGAGTTATCTCCCATATGTTTTTCGCGAGCAATGATCTAAATTTGAGATCAGTGTTCGCGAGACGAAAATGATTGCAGATTGGCCGACTTCGACAGTGATCTCCGTTCTGTTCTTCACAGTCATGATAAAGACATCGTTCTAAGGTCAAAACAAGTCGAAATTTTTGGACTGCTGCTGGAAGGAGACCGTAATAATATGGTTGCATCACTGTCAAAAAAATCGTCTGCTCCAGCGAGCGCGAAACCAAACGGTTGATTATCACGTGACACTTATGCCATATTTAGAGTTGTTTGCACAGGAAATACATCCGCGAAAAATAGCTCGCTTGAAACTGTCTAAAATAAAAATTCCTCTGTAATTTTAAACATTACAAAACACCATGAAAAATCATTATCGACGATCGCGAATCTGCTTATATCAATAATACATTACAACAAGCTCTGAACTCAAGGCATCCTGTCAGGGAGAGAACTGATGAGCCGAACTCATTTTGACCTGAGGTCAGGATGTGCAGATAGTTGCTAGTTAAATCTGTCTGAGCATCGACCGGAATAAAAGCACACATTTTACCACGAACTCCCAGTCAGAAACAAGCCAAGCACCATGCAGCCCCCCTTCCCCCGCCCCCGCAGTTAGCACTGATAAGTCTTTTGACGCGATCGTGTTAGCATTGAGGGTTGAGAGTCGGCACGAATGGTTGTTTAAATCACGTCGTCGTCCTCAACCTCGGTTTCCTAATTCAGGCAACAAATATTGTGTAAGAACTTTATTCTGGCCGTACGTTCCAAGCCCTTATGACTGTCCTTGACATTCATATTCGCTTTTGCCTAATATTTAAACTTTTATGGGCAATCATTCGAAGAAGAAAAAAAGTCAGATTCATGATAATGTCTTCGTTTGAAAGTATCTACCGTTTTTGTGTGTGTTTTTTTAAAGCGTGACACAGACATATTCTTTAACTGAATAAAGACTATAAATGATTTGCCCTACTGCTCTATTTTCGAGTATGAAAGGGCACCACACCTAGCTAAGCCGACGCACGTCACGTATTTCAACGTAAACTTTCGTTTTTATCAAGGGCAACCGGACAGGATTCAAACCTTAAAAGGACAATCGTTTCTCGAGCACCCGAACCGTTCAGTTCACTTAGTGTGTGTGTGTGTGTGTGTGTGTGTGTGTGTGTGTGTGTGTGTGTGTGTGTGTGTGTGTGTGTGTGTGTATGTGTGTGCGTGTGTGTGTGCGTGTGTTTGTGTGTGTGTGTGTGTGTGTGTGTAGTGTGTATGTGTGTGTGTGTGTGAGTTTGTGGGTGACTGAGAGACAGAGACAGAGAGAGAGACAGAGACAGAGAGAGAGAGACAGAGAGAGAGACAGAGAGAGAGAGAGACAGAGAGAGAGACAGAGACAGAGAGAGAGAGACAGAGAGCGAGACAGAGACAGAGAGAGAGAGAGACAGAAAGAGAAACAGAGACAGAGAGGGAGAATAAAGATAGGTGTTTCACTAATGGGAATAAACCAGAGAAACGCGGGGGTGGTGGTGGCGGAAGGAAGA
The DNA here is from genome assembly GCF_037325665.1 of Littorina saxatilis. Classification (NCBI taxonomy): domain Eukaryota; kingdom Metazoa; phylum Mollusca; class Gastropoda; order Littorinimorpha; family Littorinidae; genus Littorina; species Littorina saxatilis. The sequence continues at coordinate 5,583,656 of NC_090250.1, read as the reverse complement.
GGGGGAGGGGGTGGGGGGGGGGGGAGTGCTGGTTCAAAAGTCAAAAGATCTTGTTCGACCTCTCAGAAACCGAGCAAACGGGGGCAACAGCAGCCAATAACTTGGTGTAACTCAGGAAGTTATGAAAGTACTCTCCGATCTTACCCCGCCACACCATCAGTAAACACTCCACTCAGAAATAATAATCCTCACTTGACCCAGACCCCCAAAAGTCCGTGTTATCAAAAGCTCGACGTAAACCAACCCCTCAACCCCTCAACCCCCGATTCCTCCACTGAGCTCAGACCGCAGTACACCCGATTTCAATCACCGCCGCTTGGGACCCCATTTTAAGACCCGTCAATTTGAGACTTCCTCCCTTTTCTTTCTTTCTTTCTTTCTTTATTTGGTGTTTAACGTCGTTTTCAACCATTCAAGGTTATATCGCGACGGTTCCTCCCTTTTAAGACCTTGCTTTTTGACATTTTCTGTTCATAACCTCTGTACATTTACCTCCGTTTTTAAGACTCCCTCCTTTTTAAGACCTGATTTTCTGAGATTTTAGAAGGTCTTAAAATGGGGGTTCCACTGAACAGCATTCTAAGCCACCGCTGAACAGCATTCTAAGCCACCGCTGAACAGCATTCTAAGCCACCACTGAACAGCATTCTAAGCCACCGCTGAACAGCACTCTAAGCCACCGCTGAACAGCACTCTAAGCCACCGACTGACTATTAGGGTTTAACGTCCTCTTAGACCAACTGGTCTATGTTGGGACAGGTATTGGTAATACGTTGAAGATATGGTGTGATACTTTGATTCGAACAAGCCCGCTGTGGCTGTCTTCTTCGACACACCAGCATTGGGTTTGTCTCGTCAAAGTATCGAAATACGATCATGATAATCGGAGACGACAGATGATGCATGCGTGTCTTCGTGTCTTCCAAGCCCTGAGACTTTCGCTGTGAACGTGGGATCTTTTTCGTGCGCATGTGTGCACACGGGGGTGTTCGGACACCGAAGAGAGTCTGCACAAAGTTGACTCCGAGAAATAAATCTCTCGCCGAACGTGGGGATCGAACCCACGCTGATAGCGACCAACTGGCTACAAAGCCAGCGCGCTACCAACTGAGCTACGTCCCCGCCCTAAGCCACCGCTGAACAGCACTCTAAGCCACCGCTGAACAGCACTCTAAGCCACCGCTGAACAGCACTCTAAGCCACCGCTGAACAGCACTCTAAGCCACCGCTGAACAGCACTCTAAGCCACCGCTGAACAGCACTCTAAGCCACCGCTGAACAGCACTCTAAGCCACCGCTGAACAGCATTCTAAGCCATCGCTGAACAGCACTCTAAGCCACCGCTGAACAGCACTCTAAACCACCACTGAACAGCATTCTAAGCCACCGCTGAACAGCACTCTAAGCCACCGCTGAACAGCACTCTAAGCCACCGCTGAACAGCACTCTAAACCACGACTGAACAGCACTCTAAGCCACCACTGACTACTCAAGTTAACCTGCGTGAACATTACTCAGACAATACTCTGGGAATAGTAATGGAAATATTATAAGTTGCTTTCAAGTGTTGCTTAAAATCATTAAGTAGGTTCTTTATTTTGAATCAATACTTAATTCCTGTTCAGATGTCAATAGTAACCACACTTGGGATATAAGCAACTAGATGAATACCCGCTTCGCCGGGTACGGCTTCGCCGGGAAGAAGTCGAGCTGAATACCCGGCTGCGCCGGGGACCCGGCTGCGCCGGGTGTACGCCGGCTTCGCCGGCGCACCGCACGAAGGAAGGGAGATAAACGCGCAAAACACTGGAGAAGAGTAAAAATAGTATAACGGGAATATGGATTGAGCGTTGTCGACAGTGACCTTCTAAAAATAGAAACGGGAATATGGATTGACGCCACACGTACGAAGGAAGGGAGATAAACACTGAAAACACTGGAGAAGATAAGGAAGAGTTACTGGGAATGGATCCAGAGAAAAACCAAAATCGGTTCAGCGCTGCGCGCTGAGATCACGTGTTGAAATATCTCATCGACCAGGTTGTGTCCGGGGTGTACCTGAATATGGCCACCAAATTTGAAAGAGATCCATCGAGAACTTTGGCCGTGCATCGCGGACACACACACACACACACACACACACACACACACACACACACACACACACACACACACACACACACACACACACACACACACACACACACACACACACACACACAAGTCGTATATAAAATATAGAAGCTTGCTGTCTTGTCCAAAGTGATTGTGTGATCCGCCAACCTATGTTTTCAGAATAAAATAAAGTTGAAACCAAACGATTTTTATAAAGACGTCGAATCGCCTTTTCAGGGCCTACCAATCGACGGGAGGCTAAACTCGGGTGTACCGGGATCGGAGTCATGATTACTGGATATTACCGGCTGTAAATCAGTAGTAAGTACCCGTCGATCGGTACCTATCAAAGCGACATGATCACACAAAACGCGACGTAAACCACACCGGACACTCGATCGGTACCTATCAAAGCGACATGATCACACAAAACGCGACGTAAACCACACCGGACACTCGATCGGTACCTATCAAAGCGACATGATCACACAAAACGCGACGTAAACCACACCGGACACTCGATCGGTACCTACCAAAGCGACATGATCACACAAAGCGCGACATAAACCACACCGGACACTCGATCGGTACCTATCAAAGCGACATGATCACACAAAGCGCGACGTAAACCACACCGGACACTCGATCGGTATCTATCAAAGCGACATGATCACACAAAGCGCGACGTAAACCACACCGGACACTCGATCGGTATCTATCAAAGCGACATGATCACACAAAGCGCGACGTAAACCACACCGGACACTCGATCGGCACCTATCAAAGCGACATGATCACACAAAGCGCGACGTAAACCACACCGGACACTCGATCGGTACACATCAAAGATTTCGATCAGTGGGTACACCCAATTTTAACAATCCCCGCCGATGCGTACGCCATTTTAACACCGGAACACCCACCGTGCTTCTCAAGTCCAGCCCACAGACACTGGACATGGCACGCCTGGCCATTGTCCACTCGGCCTCTGATGGCTGACTGACTGACCATTTGGGTTTTACGTTCTCTTACATTGGGACAGGTATTGGTAATACGCTGAGGATATGGTGTGATACTTTGACTCGAACAAGCCCGTTGTTGCTGTCTTCTTCGACACTCCAGCATTAGGTTTTTCTCGTCAAAGTATCAAGATACGGTCATGATAATCAAAGACGAGAGACGATGCCATTTTTTGGCAGTAACCCGCACAACCACATGTCAAAGGTTGGCTTCAAAAGTCCCTGTGGGGATACTTTCCTCAGAAAAAGGCGGGGAAAAACGGTCATACGCGTAAACATCCGTTCGTACAAGAACACGAGTGTACGTGGGAGTTGCATCCCATGAAAGAAGAAGAAGAAGAAGAAGAAGAAGAAGAAGAAGAAGAAGAAGAAGAATAGCTGACAAACAAACAAACAAGGATTACGATACAAACATAATTCCGAGAATGCTGCTTATGTGAAAGCTTGACGGATGTTTATATTATTAATGAAAATAAAATGTCATATACGGCATTACAAGCACCCAAAACACAAACATTTGCTGATCCAATCATTGCACGCGTCTTAAAACACAGCAAAAACAAACAAGTCGCGTAAGGCGAAAATACAATATTTAGTCAAGTAGCTGTCGAACTCACAGAATGAAACTGAACGCAACGCAACGCAGCAAGACCGTATACTCGTAGCATCGTCACTCCACCGCCCGTGGCAAAGGCAGTGCCCGTGGAATTGACAAGAAGAGCGGGATATTCGTTGCGCTGAGAAGGATAGCACGCTTTTCTGTACCTCTCTTCGTTTTAACTTTCTGAGCGTGTTTTGAATCCAAACATATCATATCTATATATTTTTGGAATCAGGAACCGACAAGGAATAAGATGAACGTGTTTTTAAATTGATTTCGAAAAAAAAATGTTGATAATAATTTTTATATATTTAATTTTCAGAGCTTGTTTTTAATCCAAATATAACATATTTATATGTTTTTGGAATCAGCAAATGATGGAGAATAAGATAAACGTAAATTTGGATCGTTTTATAAATTTTTATTTTTTTTTTACAATTTTCAGATTTGTAATGACCAAAGTCATTAATTAATTTTTAAGCCACCAAGCTGAAATGCAATACCGAAGTCCGGGCTTTGTCGAACATTACTTGACCAAAATTTCAACCAATTTGGTTGAAAAATGAGGGCGTGACAGTGCCGCCTCAACTTTCACGAAAAGCCGGATATGACGTCATCAAAGACATTTATCAAAAAAATGAAGAAAAAAAATTCGGGGATTTCATACCCAGGAACTCTCATGCCAAATTTCATAAAGATCGGTCCAGTAGTTTAGTCTGAATCGCTCTACACACACACACACAGACAGACAGACACACACACGCACATACACCACGACCCTCGTTTCGATTCCCCCTCGATGTTAAAATATTTAGTCAAAACTTGACTAAATATAAAAACAAAAACAAAACCAGCTAATCAAATTTGAACAAATCAGGAGTTCAACTTATAGAGAGAAGCCGCGGGGTTTGTATCTGTTGGAAAGGGCCTAACCAACGACGGGTACTGTAATCGGGTGTACCAAGATGTGAGTCACATATATTGGATATACCAGGCTGTAAATACCCACCACACGACACCCCCTCCCTCCCCCCACTCTTGTCAAACATGATGCTTAACACACACGGGTAGAAATACTCGACAAGTGTTGTTGAATGTCGTCAAGATCAAATCCGGCGGGAACTGAAGCTCACGCCGTAAAGTTATACAAGAAAATTGGTTGATTAAAATCAACATGGCCGAAGCAATGTTTAAAGTAAGTAAAGTAAATTTTAAGGGGCTTATTGTCCGTCAGGTCTTAATTGCCTATATTGGACATGAATTGGTTTGTACGATTCGAGTTTTTACGCCCTCACGGCTTTTGATGTATGCGTGTTTAGGTGGTATCAGCCATCTGCACTTATATAGAATGACCAAGATCTTTAACGTGCCATTGTGGTGACACGGGGGTGGGAGATGGATACCGTCTCTGGGTGTTACACGACACTTGAGATTGACGAAGTTCTCAAATGTCGTATAGTTGTGTTCTTTTATTCTACGTGGCCCGTCTTCACAGCAGCAGACAAAAACTCGTCAAATTGAGTTCGAGGATTTATTTAGCATTCCATACATACAACTGCACATCGTAGCAGAACTCAAAGTAGAAGCTTTTTAACATACAAATCGCGCTGGCCTATATAGTAAATACTCAATCTCGAGAATATTCCAGACCGAACATGATATATGAACTGTCCATGGACTAGAATAGTGACATTCTCTGTGACGTACATCAAAAGTGCCGACGCACTTAATCCGAGCGAACGCCACGAACCCACGACTCAAAACAACGTGGTAAACAACTTGTTTTGACAGGACTAGAAAGTTCACCTGCATTCTCGTCCAAACATAAATATTGTGTTTACAAAATATAATATCAGTACTTTCCCACAAAGTAAAAATAAGTCAACTACATGCAACACACAAAACTCAACCAAAGTTCAGGAACGGCAGCGTTTCCTAACATTACCCCCAACACAAGAAGAAATTTACCTAATTTCTTTCAATCATTGAAACGCTACCTGTACACATATTATGTATACATAAAAAGATTAAAATCCAGGTATGTACATTAGTCTCTTGGAGAATGAACACAGTTTTACTCACATACTCGACTGAGAAAATCCGCTCCAACATTGTCTGAACCCTTAATCGATTCCACTCGCATATCAAAGTTCTGCAAGTACATCACCCACCTCATGATACGATTATTTACAAACGTTGCAGAGTTCAGGTAGGTGAGGGGTATGTGATCAGTCTGAAGCACGAATTTCACCCCTTGGAGGTAGAGTTCAAATTTCTTGATTCCCCACACGATGGCTAAACACTCTTTCTCCATGGTCTAGTAGTTCTTCTCGGCTCCTGACAGCTTTCCATGCTCTTGCATGGCGCCGATCCCTTCGTCCGATGCGTCTGTACGCAAGATGAACTCTTTGGCAGTATCAGGAAGGCGTAGCACCGGGTCTCGTGACATCAGGTCGAGCACGGTCTGGTATGCCTTCTCCTGAGCTGGTCCCCAGAGTATTCGGTTGGGGCATCCTGTTCGGGTCATGTCCGACAAAGGCGCCGTTATGGCGGCGAAGTTTGGAATGAACTCTCTGTAGTACCCAGCCAATCCAAGGAAGGATCGCACCTGCTTCTTGGTTTCAGGACGTGGCGCATTGAGGATCTTGGTGACGTTTTCCAACAAAAGCCCCTTTTGACCTTCCTTCAGTGAATGACCTATGAAGTCAACGTTGTCGGTCCCCAAAATGCACTTGCTGGGTCTCACGGTCAGATTAGCTTTTGTCAGGCGGGAAAACAGTTCCCTCAAAGTCTCCAGATGCTCCGCAAAGGTTTCCGTGTGGACTAGCAGATCATCCCAGTAGTACACAACATTCTTCATTCCTTTGAGCATTTTTCGCATTCCCCTCTTCAGGGTAGCACCATTGTTCACCATGCCAAAAGGCATCCGCAGGCACTCATACGTTCCGTCTGGAGTTGCAAAGGCGGTCTTTGGTATGTCCTCTTCGCACACAGGAATTTGCCAATATCCCTTGCTGAGATCGATCTTTGAGAAGATCTTACTGCCAGTTAACTGTCGGAATAGATCAGTTGCCGTCGGCATTGGTTCAGGGTCAAACACGGTGATCTTATTGACTTTCCTGAAGTCAATGCATACCCTGTTTGTGCCGTCTTTCTTCTTGACAACAAGAACGGGAGATGAGTAAGGGGATGATGATTCACGGATGACCCCCATCTTCAACATGTTGTGGATGTCCTTCTTCAAGGATTCCCGAGCCTGAAACGGAATAGGGTATGGTTTTGAGCGAACAGGAACGTCAGATGTGAGGTGGACTTCATGTTCGACCAAGGACGTAGAGCCTGGAACATCACAGAACCTATGGGTGAAGTCGCCGATAAAATCATGCAGCTCCTTCTGCTGATCTTCTGTCAGGTCAGGTCCTAGCTTGACGTCATCCACTCCCTCTTTCTTGTGGAGGTCTCCCAACTCCAGTAGTTCCTCACCGTCGAACTCGTCTAGTTCGGCTGGTTCTTCCACAATTGCTGCGACCTGTACTGCTTCCGGAGGTCTCTCCACATACAGTTTCAGGAGGTTAGCGTGGTAGATCTTGGACTTCTTGCCGACATTCACCTTGTAGTCGTTGATCCTTACCACAGCCTCAACCTCGTATGGACCTTTCCACTGCATCAGTAGTTTGTTGTGATCAGTGGGAAGCAGTATCAGCACTTTGTTACCTGGTGTAAACTTCCTGTTTACGGCTTTGCGGTCGTAGTAGTGCTTTCCGCTATCCTGAGACTTTGTCAAGTTTCTCTAGCAATCTCGAGAGTCTCCTCCAGTTTCTCTCGCAACTCAAACACGTACTGGTAACTGTTCTTCACTTCAGGTGTGTCCACATCTTTTGTCCACAATTCCTTTAGTATTTGCATCGGGCCCGTACATCAGCTCGAACGGGGAGAATCCAGTGGACTCTTGTGGCACCTCCCTGTATGCAAATAGCAAGGCATTGATGTAGCGATGCCACTGCCTTCGCTGCTCACTGCATAGTTTCTTAAGCGTGGACTTCAGCGTCGCATTGAATTTTTCGACCAGCCCATTGCACATCGGGTGATAGGCTGTCGTAGCCAAGTGACGAATGCTCAGCAGCCTGTTGACCTCTTCCATGCATTCAGAGACAAACTGTGTCCCCAGCTTTGTGAGGATCTCTTCAGGAACCCCAATTCTGCTGAAAATGTCCACAAGTGCCTCGGCAACAGTCTCGGTGTCAATTTTCTTCAGAGGCACAGCTTCTGGGTACCTGGTTGCATAGTCTACCAGGGTCAGTACCCAACGATGACCCTCTTCACTTGGCGGTTTGATCTCGCCGATGAGGTCAATGGCCACCCTCTTGAAAGGTCGGTCGATCAAAGGCATCTTCTGCAACGGCACTTTCGGGACCCTTCCTCGAGGTATGGTTTTCTGGCAAATATCGCACGATTGGCAGAATCGAGTCTGTCACGATTTAGTGACATGGACGGAGAAAGGAACACTCTGTCGAGTGCCAATCTCAAATTGTGATGGAAAGCGCCTGTGCTTGTGTTTGGGCAACTCTGGTTTTAGCTGACCAAGCATGAGCACGGGGATCTCGTGTTGCAGGGGTTCCATGTGCGTGATTTTGCTTGCTTGGCGAAATCGACGGTAACTGAACTGGATATGTGACACGCGGCGTCACGTGATATTTTCAAGGTTGTTTTGTGAGGACATGAAACTTGGCACTTGAACATTTAGCAGCAGGAAAGAAGGGTCGGTGTATTCTTCCTAAGAGTTTGATGGTTTTCAACACTTAGATTCTATACTTAATATCAACGTGCCGTTCTGCTAGTACAGTAGGGCTTTTAAGGAACTTCAAGAATGGACCACCTTTCGCTGTTGTAGTTGTGTCAGACGCGAGGCGTCGGGTTTCTTGGCTGAGCGGGGGGGTGGGAGAATTTCCCACGCATAAAGTATTTCAGCACAAGAAGAGTGTTTGGCGGTAAAGGCGTCGACGGGCGTTAGCCATACAAGAAAGCGGATTCGCTTAAAGGAGAGCTACCTACATAGGCTGTTGAGGTAATAAATCGTTATGTAACGGTGTTAACGAGTCTGTGTTTGTGGAATGAAATACTCTCTGTTGTTCTTTCCAGGTTAGCGCATAATTTGCTTTATGTGACGCTAAAATAATAATCTGTATATGGTTTTTGCAGATATGGAGAGAAGGAAGGAAAATGGCTGATCTGTTGTTTTAAGAGTTCGTTTGTGCAGGCCCACGTGCTCGATGAAATATGTAAAGGTGACATGATTGAAGGTGGAGGGTGAAGGGTAGCGTGACATGTTTAGTGCACCGATGCTTTTTGTTGCAGCCTACTACTACTGTCTACGTAACCTGTCTACGTTTCTACGCTACGTATTTGCGGGTATGCTGTAACATGGTGTTCTGGTGTACTGGTGGTTGCTGTCGCTGTCGTCGTCCCATCAACTACACGTCTGCTATTTTCTGGTAGACTACGGGGAGGATCTTCAGCGACTGAGTGAGGCGCCTGATATCTCCACTATTCCCTGCTTCGTTCAACGCCAACCGGCACTTCATTCAACGGAGCAGTTGTGGAGATAGACTATTCACGGGTCGCCCACTCAGTGGCATAAAGCTAAGTGCACCTTGTCATAGCGCCCTTATACCGCCTTGTCATATTGTGTATTTATGACAACATTCGAGTAGTGACAACGTGGGGTGTGTGACACCTGCATTAACCAGCACTTTTACAGACAGCTATATTTTCTATCTATACACGGGATCAGCGTGTTATTATCATTTTCTAAACTTTAACTGGCATTTTTGTCAGTGACCTATATTTTACGTTTTGAACGTAAAACATCTTTTAGAGTGAAGTCTCGAGGGAGGTGGCGAGTTAGTATATAAACAGGCGTCTGAAACTTATACTATTGTTGATTCTATGTATTTGTATGACTGCGAGAGTGGATCGTAGTGTGGCTAGTTAGTTAGTAGTAACTAACCGTTCATAATCACCTTATGTGATATATTGAAACGTGACAGAGTCACATCTGCATGCAGTCCTGGCCAGTAAAACGCAGCCTGGATTCTGTCCGATGTCTTCTTGACACCCAGGTGACCTCCCATAATAGAGTCGTGGGCCACCTCCATCACCTGGCGCCTAAGTGGTTGAGGCACCAATGGCTTCCCACCGTTGACTCTCGCGTGCTGGAACACTCTGTACAGGATCTTGGCCTTCACCTCAAAGTGCACAGTGCCTTCGCCCTTAGTCATCTCCTTGACAGGACGACACCTGTACTTTGTTAAGGTCGAATCAGCTTCCTGTAGCTGAATCAGCCGATCCCTGTCCACGACAGCAGTTGCAGAACTGGTGGGGACCCTAAGCGGCGTAGTCGTTTTGTTCTTCTTCGCCTGGGCTCTGGTCGTCACAGCGCTTACAACCTGCGGCTGGTCGCGGCGATGCACAGTGGCTCTGTCATCTCGTAACAGTTCGCTGATATCTTCATTCGCGAATGGCAGTGGGTCTTCCTCCTCAGCAGCAGGCTGAGCTGAGCCCATTCTCCATTCGAAATCAGGGTCATCAGGACGTCTCGCACCCCCAATGTTCCCAATTAATAGATCGTACAAGGGCTTCTTCAGGCAGACGGCCTCAACTTCTCCGGTGAAGTATGGAGTATCGATCTGGATCTTTGCCACTGGTGCCTTCACGCATTTGCTGTCAGCCATGAGCGTCCACTTGAAGTCACCAGTGAACTTCTCTGTTGGCACCAGATCCTCTTTGACGATGACCCCATTGCAGCCCGAATCTCTGAGAAGAGTCACTTCCTGCTTCTCAACAAATCCCTTCGACACGGGCATGTTCGACACTGACACAGCTGCGCTGGCGACGACAGAGATTGACTTGCCATTGGCGAGTAGAAGCTGGCCATCAGATATACATTCTTCCACGTCCGATGGTGTAGCCACTTGCTTGGCAGCCCTTGGAAGTATGACGCTGCTCGCACATACTTGTTGGTTCGAGCTACTCGTTTGCCTCTTGTTGTCGTAATATCTCCGTCGATGTTCTTGCGCTTTGTCATTGTCATGTCCGTTATTTTTCTTTTGGGGACAGTTGGCGACTCGGTGGTCCTTGGCCTTGCAATGGAAGCACGTTATGTTCTGCCCTTCATTGGATGATGGTGCGGACTCCGTTTGTCCCTTGACAGGTTGGTTTCCCTGGTTTCCGCTCTTCTGGAAAGGTTTTGTTGACTTTGACGTCCCCAGGGTCCTTCCATGAGCAATGAGATAACGCTCAGCAGCATCAGTAATGTCCTTCAAACCCCGCAGTTTTTGCTCTTCCAAGCGGGTCGCCAGGTCCTTCGGGCAGGCATTAAGGAATTGCTCCTTCACGATCAAGTCCCGCAGACTCTCGTATGACTGCTCTTCACCTGATAACTCCACCCACTTCTGCAGGTATGACGACAGGCGCTCCACAAACTGGCTCGGTGTCTCTCCAGACAATGGCTGGCATTCGCGGAAGCGTTGACGGTAGCCCCTTTCAGTGAAGTTGTAGCAACGCAACAGAGCTTCCTTCAGTACATCATAGTCTCTGGCGTCATCGTTTGACAGTCTAGTGTAGACCTCAAGTGCTACCCCAGTCAAATGTGCGCTGAGTTGAATCGCCCAGTCGTCGCGCTGCCATCTAGCACTCTCAGCGAACCTCTCGAATCTTGCAAGGTAGCAGTCGATCTGGTCCTTCCCGTCAGCGAATGCTGGAAGTTTCGGTGCCCTGTGTAGCATTTGCTGCTGGTTATCTCTTTAGCGTGGTGCCTCGTGCTCATTTTGAATACGCACCATTTCTGTCTGGAGCTCAAAGCGCTTCGTCTCCATTTCTATCTGGAGCTCTAAGCGTTTCAGCTCCATTTGCCTTTCTTCACGCTGTGCTTCTCTTTCTTCATGCTCACGCTGCGCTTGTCTTTCTTCACGCTGTGCTTCTTTTTCTTCACGCTGCGCTATCAGTCGTTCCTGGGACTTGACGAACTCCGTCAGCTGCTTGCCTTTCAGTCCCAGTTCAACTCCTTTTGCCCAGAACTCAGCCATTCTGGTCTTTTCCGGTGCGTTCATCTGTATTCTTTCACAGCCCCAAACGTAGACGAATGTGCTCTTCTAAAATAACACAGTCTCTACTACACCTCTGATGCTTCTCTCGTCGCTGGTCACCCTCGTAGACGCAGGCTGCCACCCTCCTCGTCTAACGTGACGGCGCACTCCACTCATGCTTTAGCTCCGCGACGAAGTCCTCGTCCAAACGGCAGCTAACCTCTGTAATCCCGATACACTCCGGCGTCGCTCACGACCGAGCTGCGGCGATTACCAAACTCTTCACACAGTCACACCGAATCCACGGTCCTGTAGTCCCAATACTGATCCCTCAGGATACACCCGATTGATGGCTACCTCGAGTCCTGTGACTGTCTTGACTTTGGTCTTTGTTGCTGGAAAACCCTTGGCGTTAAACGTAGATCGATCCCGGCTTTGGCCCCCAATTGTTACACGACACTTGAGATTGACGAAGTTCTCAAATGTCGTATAGTTGTGTTCTTTTATTCTACATGTTGTATTTGGGTTACATGTGTTGCAGAGTATTTGAAAATACGTAGGCATAAAAACATGCAAAGAAGAGTGATAAGTCCATGTTGTGAATATAGTCAAGTGGATAAATTGATTACTTATGTATCACACTAGTTTTACTGCTACAGCAGTCCCTCTCATGAACGGACACCCTAGGGCCAGTGCTAACCTGTCCGTACATTGCAGGTGGTCACGGGAGAGGTCCCCCCCCCCATCACACACACTCAGACACACTGACGGACTGAGTGAGTCTTTGCTACTGGTGAAGGAGCTCTACTTGTACTAAAACAATAAGGTCAAACTACTACAACTTATGACTGAAAGGAAAAAAAACTGTCCTGTAAAAATGACGTTAAATCAACGGTGTCAGAAAAAGAGAGATAAAAGAAATCCTCAAATTCATGAGGATACAGGCACCCCATGAAAGCAGCCACGAACATACTCACAGAGGCACACATGATAGTGCAAATACTTTGCAAAAATATGAATTGAAAACCTGTATGTCGTAATTTCTTTTTTTTCTGGCTTTATTGAATGCTTCAGGCAGTAACTTTTTCCTGTCCAGTTTACTCTTTCGTCTCTCTTACCCCTCTCTTTTAGACTTACCGACCACCTGTCTCTAAAGACCATTCGTGGTTGGTCCCGTCGGTGGTCGTTTTAGACAGGTTCGACTGTTTCATCAAATCCTTAACCACTAGCACTGACTGAGAAGTAGGCACAAAAGCGAATATCGTTCTTCCCAATAGCAACTGAATGCAAAACTGTAATTATTTATCCATTCACACGAGAGCAAAACCTGGACTATTTGCCAAAACTACCGACTATAATATAGGTCAAAAACAAAACAACACACTGAACGAACGGGCATTGAACTCCCTCATTGTACGAAAAGAGGACCTAATGATGATACGTTTAAGGTGCAATATGCCTTTACTATGGTTACATGGTAGGGGAAGGGCTCCTAATATGGACCGCTTTTTGTTTCATGCTGATAACTAGCTTGTTTTCTTGCGAAGAAGTTTTATTTTGTGTTTGGTAGTCCTTCTCTCTTAGGTTAACCGTTAGGCCTAATTAGAGTAAAATAACTTTGATAGATATTCAGCAAAAATTAAATACAGAAAAAAATCACAAATGAGGCCTTCACGAATCACTGTAAAAAGCCCCCTATACTTCAAAATAACATGATACAACTTAGTGTGCAGGTCAGACTAATTAGAATATGCTTTAGATTTATCTGTTTTGGGTTGATGAGAGCATTATTTGAAGCACACAAGGAAACTAAAGAAGCTTATCAAAAACATAGTGAAAATAAGTGAAATTATCAACTTCCACGAAAAGAAGACTATTTGTTATATTTTTTTTAATCTCGAGGGCTAGTTATAGGTTATTTTCAGCAAGCTTCTTACTGAATAAATAAAAATAGCCTTTAGCTTTTATTTTCTTCGATTTGTTAAAGGTGGTCCATATTAGGGGACTCACACATACTTTGATATTTTGCTATTATTTTTTGTTTGCAGTAAAAACTCGGGGTCAACACTGCTAAAATGTAACACATACGGTCTTAGCTGTCATATATAGCAAGTTTTGTGTAATAAAAGCTTTGGCTGTGGACAGAAAGGAGTCCGTTTTAGGCGGCAAATTTAGAGTGAACGCTGCCAAAAGTGAAAAAAAGAGAAAAAGCCTAACGGTTTTGAGGTTTGTGTTTTTGCAACTGTTTTGACATGTGCAAGTTATCCCGAGAGGATGAATACAGCGAATGAAATTGTTTTGAGCGCTCTAGCGCCGTTAGTTACGGTCAGAACTGGAGGTGGTCCATATTAGGAGCCGGTCCATATTAGGAGCCCTTCCCTTACACAAGAATATCATATGGACACATGCCTTCACTTGCGCCGGATTGCACGCGTCCCACATCCAATCTCACTCTCTTCAATCTGAATCTCAAGAACCTACGCGCGCGCTTGTGTGTGTGTGTGCGTGCGTGTGTGTGTGTGTGTGTGTGTGTATATATATATATATATATATATATATATATATATATATATGTGTGTGTGTGTGTGTGTGGTGAGTGTGTGCGTGCGTACGTGCGTGTGTGTGTGTGTGTGAGTGTGTGTGCATTTAACACAGTTGATGGACGTATTGACGAAAATCCCTGCATAAAACAAACACGACCGTTCGCCAACTTGAATAATCCCTTGTTTTCTCTCATGTCATACCCGTGTAGCACATCACAGCTGACGCCTTGACGACCTATGCGTGGGAAGCAAAATGGCTTTTGGAAATTCAACGACAATCATCTTAATGACCCTGATTTTGTTATAAAAATGAACAGTTTAATTGAGAACTATGTTATCGAAACCGATAATATGGACCCGCAAATAAGATGGGACCTATGTAAAATTAAAATCAGAGAATTTTGTATTGTTTATGATAAAGAAAAGAAAAGAAAATTAATTTCCGAACGCTCCCTGCTCACGAAAGAGCTTAATGAAACGGACAAAAAACTGGCTTCCAACCCTTATGATGTACACCTTATGACTCACAGAGGCCAGGTTAAACAAAATCTAGAACTCCACGAATTAAATGAGGCAAAAAGCGCCCAAAAGCGATCAAAGGAAAAATATATTGCTGAAGGAGAAAAGAACACAAGATATTTTCTTGGGCTTGAAAAAATGCGAGCCAACATGAAGATCATGGATAAACTGCAAACTGCAGAAGGTAACACAGTCACCGCCCAAAGCGATATCCTACAAGAACAAGTTAAATTCTACAAAAACGTTTTTAAGAAAACCGATGATTTCTCAGAGGCACAGGCTAATACTTTTTTAGGAGAAGCTGATATCCCACAACTGACACGAGAACAAACTGAAGCGTTAGAAAACCCAGTAACTGAACAAGAACTTCTTAAAGCGTTAAAAAGCATGAAAAATGGTTCTTCACCGGAATGTGACGGAGTGACTACAAGTTTTATTAAATTCTTTTGGTCGAGAATAAGAGAGCTACTATTAGGCTCGATTCAAAGATCCTTTCATGTAGGAGAAATGTCTCCCTCACAAAAAAGAGCTATTATAACCTTAATCCATAAAGGAAAAGACCTCACAAGAGATAACTTGTGTAACTGGAGACCCATCTCCCTTACAAATACAGACTATAAATTATTAGCAAAATGCCTTGCGCTTAGGATGTCGAATGTTATAAGTGATTTGATCTCAGAGGATCAAGTGGGATTCATTAAGGGTAGAAAAGCTAGTAATATTATCCGATTAATAGATGACGTAATTGAACATATGAATAATGAAAATAAACCCGGTATTTTATTGGCCCTAGATTATACACGTGCATTTGACTCTATCTCCAAGGAATTCATGCTATGGGCTTTCAGAAAATTCGGATTTGGCGAGAATTTTACGCATTGGGTTAAAGTTCTCACAAATGAGACCGAAAGTAGTATTAACTACCTTGGCTGGATTTCCGAACCATTCCCGATTGAGACAGGAATTCGCCAAGGCTGCCCGTTTTCGCCAATGGCCTTCATTCTCGGACTGGAAATTCTTGCAATAAAGATTAGAAACGATCCAAGCATACACGGACTTCGATTACCTCGCTCCCAGATAGAGACTAACAACTCAATTGATATGATAAAATTAGCAATGTACGCTGACGACATTAGCATGCTATTACAAGGAAAACAAGATCTGGAAAATGCAATGAAGCTTGTCACTGATTTCACGAAAATATCACAACTAAAAATTAATAAAAACAAAACGGAAGCAATGTGGCTAGGATCTCAAAAGGACAGCAGAGAACATCTCTGTGACTTAAAATGGAAAAAACAACTAAAGATTTTAGGTATACTCTTTAAAAATGATGTCACTGCATCAGACATAAATGAGAATTGGTCGGTAAGAATCGAAAAAATAGAAAGAATAATAAGCATATGGTCTAAAAGAAACCTTAGTATCACAGGCAAATTATGTATTGTAAAAAGTTTCTTGATTTCACAATTTGTATACCCAATGCAAGCTTTAAGTGCTCCAGCCACTATCCTACAGAAAGTAAATACAATCTTATTTCGATTTTTATGGAAAAAGAAGTACACAAATACGCGAGCCTATGAAAAGGTAAAAAGATGTGTAATGTGCAACGTAGGGGAGAATGGAGGTTGTAATATGATAAACATAATAGATATGCAAGCCTCCTTTATGATGACATGGATAACTCAGTTAAAAATAGACACATCTGCCAAATGGAAATTAATACCAACCTACATCTTTAATGAAGTTGGAACAAACCTTTGCTGCCTCAATGCTACTGCCAATCCAAAAACATTTTTAGGACTCGAAAAAGTCAAATCTAAATTCTGGAAATCATGTCTAATTAAATGGCTTGAATTCAGAAATATATACCTGTCCAATACTGAATTCAAATATACCTGTCTCTGGAATAGCAAAGAGATAATGTACAGAAACAGACCTCTGTTCTTCAAGAGATGGACAAATGCATACATAAATTACGTCCAAGATATATGGACAGACGAGGGATTATTACCACTCGCACGTATTGCAGAAAAAATCGGGGACTACCCTGCTCTGCTGTTTGATTATAATGCAATGCGAACCGCGCTCATTGCGCAATCATTGCGAGCTGACAATAACCAAACTCAAGAAGCGACTGTCTCTCTAGAACCTCAATCTCTTAAGAACTGGACTCCCAAAAAATTTAGATCACTACTTACCAAACAAAAAGCAAATTCTCCTTGCTCAATACATTTTTGGATGAATAAATATAACTATAAAATAGAAAGAAATCATTGGATGATAGCAAACAACTGCACCAAGGAAGAGCGACTAAGGCTACTTCACTGGAAGATATTGCATAATATCTATCCCACTAATATCTTACAACACAAAATGAAAAAACGTGAAAACAATCGCTGTAGTCTGTGTGGAGATATTGATTTCATTGAACATTTTTTCTTTAAATGCCCAAGAATATCACTTTTTTGGAAGAACGTAGAAAAGCACATTTATATAAAAACAGGTTCACAGATAAAATTAAAAGAAACTGACGTTTTATTTGGTTTCCAACCGAACAAGCAACAGGACCAAACTATAAGAAATATTAACTTTATTCTGCTTGTTGCAAAAATGTCAATAAGTATATACAAATACGGAGAAGGCTTTGACCCAAATTGTATATTTGAAAGAGAGCTCTCCATTCGGCTTTTTGACTGAGAAACCCAGTACTATCATGCTATTGTAAATGACTCGTTGCAAATGTCAATGTATTAACTAAGGTGAACCAATGATGAAAACAATTATGACGAACAGCAAAATATATCATTATTATTAATTCATTTAAACACAACCATGGTAATAGAGAGAGAGAGAGTGAGGGAGGGAGAGTGAGGGAGGGAGAGAGAGAGGGAGAGGGAGAGAGAGAGAGAGGGGGAGAGAGAGAGATTGAGAGATTGAGAGAGGAAGAGAGAGAGAGAGGGGGAAAGGGGAGGGTGCGAGAGAGAGAGAGGTAGAGAAAGAGCGGAGGGAGGGGTGGGAGAGAGTGAGCGAGAAAGAGAGATTTTCGAAGATTGTCCATGTTAAACGAAAGAATGATATTATTGCTATTTATAACCCTATCTGTTTATGTTTAAACTGTTCAGCATCGCTCACAGTATCAGAGAGAGAGAGAGAGAGAATGGTAGGGTTTATGTTTAAACTGTTCAGCATCGCTCACAGTATCAGAGAGAGAGAGAGAGAGTGGCAGGGAGGGTGAGAGAGACAGAGAAGGGGAGAGGGGGAGAGAGAGAGAGAGGACGATTAAAGATAGAGAGAGGGGGAGAGGGGAGGGGAGGGAGAGAGAGGATGGGGAGAGAGGATAGAGAAAGAGAGAAAGTGTGCAAATGCCAGTTGACGGAGAGAATTATAGCTAAATTATAATTGATTGAAAATATTGTACATTTTCGAAGATTGTCCATGTTAAACGAAAGAATGATATTATTATTATTTATAACCCATTCTGTTTACGTTTAAACTGTTCATAACTGAGGTTCAAAAGAAGAGAAAGAAAAGAAAAGAAAAAAAGAGAAAAAAAAAAAAAAAAAAAAAAACCAAGAAAAAAAAAAAAAAAAAAAAAAAAAAATGGCCGCCGGTTTAATGACGTGACGTGTTAACTACGCATTATAACTACGCTCATGACGTCTGTATCTTGATTTAGACCCCCCCCCCCCAAAAAAAAAAAAAAAAAAAAAAACACACACACACACCGACACACACACACACACACACACACACACACACACACACACACACACGTACACACAAAACAACTACAACAATAGGTAGCCACTCTATTCTTGGATACACCCAAATAAGAAAATACAGGGAGACGGTGATGTTTCATCGCGACAGCCCCCCAAGGGCAACAACTCTGCCCTACGCACATTAGCCGCCTTGCATTTACGCGGCAGACGATTACCCGGGAACCAAAATATCACGACCACCGAGGGCAACACCAAGCACAAAAGGATCGAGGAAGTTCCCTCCCAAAGTTGTTACGTCTGGCACAAGTTTCATTGTTGTTACAGACTGACGTACTTTTACGTACGGGAGTCAAGTTGCTTTAGAGAGCACGGTAACCTCGACATTAGAGGCGTGAATACGACGCCGGAACGGTGCACGTTTTTCTCTGACGTCAGTACTGTGAGAGCGTGTCTGAATCCAGTCAAGCTGCACGGCTGTTTAAAACTGATGACTTAATACCGATGTTGTCCAATAAACAGTCCTACATTTGACTCAAAGTACGTCTGGTATGTTGCCAAAATATCGTAACAGTTTCAAAGCAGTCCCGGCACCAAGTCATTACTGAAATACACATGATGCAGCGCGTTTTGACAAGATACCCCTCAACTGAAATTGAACAAACTCCCGTTTTTGACCGCTCATGCAATCGGACACCTGCATCAGTTGGAATAGCACAGCACCCGAAATACGCAAGCTAGCATATTTGGGGTAGATCATTGATTTTACTTTCATCTAATGTGTAAAAGTTGCTCGGATTTGCCTATTGTGTTTTTTGTCGATTTTTAATTGGTCCCTTCCGTCACGTGTTCTTGTCCGGTCGATTTCGTGGGTACCCTTATTTGAGCGGCGGTCTCGTGATCACTGTAAAATAAATCTTTAATCCTGAATTAAACGGCCTTAACTGGCATAGAACGTTGGAATGAAATGACAAGGGAATTAATTGCTTTAATTTGGGTGCAAACTAATTGGTTTGCCAAGCGTATATCACTGACCATCGGTTGATTCTGAAATTACTTCTTCTGCGGGCGGGACTGTGCAGAGCGTCTGACGTTACAGTGTCAGTTCAGGTTCAAGTCAAGTCAAGTCAATATTTATTTTAAAAAAACCCTAGGGTTACATGAATAAAATAAATAAAAATTGCAATAAACACGACACAAAAGATATATCATATGCAGTCAAATTTAAACATTTATTTGAACTAACAAAGAAACGAAAGTTATTGCATTTAATATATTTTATTAAGAGTATTTTGAAAGAGTTCTGATTATTTGATCACGTTTTTTTCTTTCTTATTAAAACAAAAAACAAACACAGAAACATATACTTTCCTGTGTTGTGTCTTATTATTACATCTCCGAGTTCTCCAGACTGGCATTTAACACATATTCTTTCGTTATGTGGTATATTTAACATTCTGCCTTTCTGTATTGGCAATTTATGATTTAATGTTCTGAAGCGTAAAAAAGAGAGTGCTAGGTTATTGGGTAAAATGTTCAAATAATTTTCAAATATAAATGTATCTTTAAACAATCTATAATTCAAACAAGTTTCTTTTTCATTTAATTCTGAAAACCACGATTGTATGTATTGATCTTTTAGGCATTGCAACGTTTTCAATCTAAACCATTTTTCGGAACATCGTAAATTAAACTGGTCATGCCAAAAACCACTAAGACCAAGAGCATTTAAAGTTGTTTCAACATGTTTTAAATAGGGTGCTTCATATATGTTATTTACATAGAGGTGATGCAGAAAACGGTACAATACATTTGAAACCTTATTACTATTATTACAATCCACCAATTTAAACCAAAAACTAAATATTCTATTTTTTACGAGGACATCTAGTTGAAATTTGCCTAATTCGCCTAATACCATACACGTTGGGGTCGACTTTCTCAATTTCAAAATAATCTTATAAAAACGTAGCTGTAATTTTGTTGCTAAATTTACCAAATTTGGTCCCCATACTTCACAGCCGTATAACATAATCGGTGCAACTATTCTATCAAACAATTCAATTTGAATATCTATGGACAACGACAATTTTCTACACTTCTTTAACAAGCTAAACATTGCTCAAGAGGCCTTATTATATAACAACTTTTGTGATTTATTAAACTTATTATTATAATTAAAAAATAGACCCAAATATTGAAAACCAAATACGACCTCAACAAATTCATCTTTGTATTTAAATAATGGCAATTTTCGTATTTTACCTCTTGAAAAAACTACTATTTTCGTTGTTTTGGCGTTCACCCGCAAACTCCACAGATCGCAGTATTCGGACAACACATTTAGCGAGTCTTGTAATGCTTCTGGGAATTCTGCTAAAATGGTTGTATCATCTGCATATAATAAAATAAACATTTTAAACATCAGCTCAGCATCATCCGGCTGTAAGTCCAACATAGCAACCTCTTTTTCAATAGTAGGGAGGTGTTCAGTTTTATCAAACATATAAGCTTGTAAATCATTTAAATACACAGCAAACAATGCAGGTGACAAGTTTTCCCCTTGATGTACACCGGTAAAACATTGAAAGAAATCTGACTTTTGGTTACCTACCAAAACACATGACTTGGCCTTACTATACAAATTTTGAATAATATTTAGCATTCGCCCATTTATTCCAGCGTCAAACATCTTCTTCCATAGAAAAGCTCTTTTCACATAATCAAATGCTTTTTCATAATCAATAAAAAGACAATATAACCTTTTTCTCTTTGATAGAAAGTAATCAATAATACTATGTAAAGTAAAAATGTGGTCGAGGGTTGAATGACCTGCTCGAAAACCGGCTTGTTCTTCACCAATGACTGAATACTCATCAAAATAATTAGTTAGCCTATTATTCAGAACACTGGTAAATAACTTTCCAAAGCAGCTCATCAGGGTTATGCCTCTGTAATTTGCTGGGTCTTCAGCATCTCCCTTTTGCTTATACATGGGGCGTAAAAGTCCAACAGACCATTCGTCGGGCATATGTCCAGAACAAAGAATTACATTAAACAGCTTTGTATATACTTTAACCAACTTCCCAGCAAAAGCTTTCAAAAACTCATTTATAATTTGATCATTTCCACAGGCTTTATTATTCTTTAGCTTTTTAACTGCTTTTAAAACTTCCTCTTCAGTTATCATACAATTTAAATCAGCGTCATCATTATGTACCATTTCATTTAAATTAGATTCATTTTTATCAACCTCATCTTCACCTGCTGAAAATATACCTTTAAAATGTTTCAAAAAAACGTCAGAAGAGACTTTTGGTAATTCTTCATTTTTTTTCTCTTAGTGTTTCATTAATAATCTTCCAATACGATTTTGGATCATGACTTTTTAGGTTTTTAATTTTTTTAACAAGGTCTGCTTGATATTTTTTAAATTGCTTATTTACTTCCTGTTTATAACTTCGACTTGTTTTGGTGCGGAGCTCACGCGAAAAGGCAGTCTTCATTCTTCTATGTACATTTTTTGCTTTAAAAAAGGACTTTCTCTTTTTCTCACATGTAACATTAAACCATGGACAATTTTCGGTTTTCCTTTTATACTGTTTCTTACCAAAATTATAATAACCCTAACTTCTGTGCACTACTCTTCAATATATTATTAACTTCTAAAACAACTCTATTAACTTCGTCAACAGAAACATTTTCTTTAAATACTAACAATTCATCTAATTGTAAATCAATATCGTTTATCGGTGAATCTTCCAGACCACAAATATAATCAGTTTCCAAATCTGCTTTCCATTTTGGTCTTCCTTCGAAATGTTCTGCTACATTTTCATTTAAAACCCACAGCTATTGACGGCTCACATGGACCCACACACATGTTGACCTTCTGTAGCGCGCCGCACGTGTTGATGCTATCCCGGGCACAGCATCACTACACACGGGAGCCAAGGTGCTGTCCCTACCTGTTACCTGTGCAGGTGTGCATTCCGGGTGGGGCTGTGGGTGGACGCAGATGTGTCATGAACATGTTCCCTCCCCTTACGTCGAAGCATTTGAACTTTACTTCAATGTCAAGAAGTGTGTGCTCTTTTTCGGATACGGTCAAGTTCAATAACTAACACAGACATACGCACGCCCGCACACACACGCACTCACACACGTACACACACACACACACGCAAAAACGCGCACACACTGACACATACACTCACACACGATAGTGCACGCATGCATACACGTACAAACACACACGACACGCACTCACACACACACTCAAACACACACACACACGCACTCACACACGCAAAAACGTATAGTGCACGCATGCATACACGTACACACACACACACACACACACACACACACACGCACTTACACACACACACACACACACACACACACACACACACATACACACACAAACACACACGCACAGAGAGAGAGAGAGACAGATAGAGACAGAGAGACAGAGAGAGAGAGAGAGAGAGAGAGAGAGAGAGAGAGAGAGAGAGAGAGAGAGAGAGAGAGAATGACAATGACAATGACAATGACAAATGACAAATACTTTATTAACGAGGGTAATGGCTAAAGCAAACAGGTGCTTTTTTTTTTACATCCAGCCCTCGCCCATGGGAGGGTTTAATCTAATGATAATACGTTTTAAAAATGCTGGAATATCAATTAAAAAAGTAATAAAAACAAACGACAAACAAGCAAACGATTAACAGACTAAACAAACAAACAAAAATATACATACAAACGATTATGACATATTATTGTCAAAGGTATAATGAAAACTGTTTCAAGCAACAAAAAACGTGTGAAACTTCGGAGGAAGAAAAAATCCGTGAAACTGAGGAGTCAATGAAGCAACTACGTTGCAAGTAATAGCAATGTAGCATCGTTACATAAGTCATGTTATGACATTAATTAGGTACATTTATTTACTGAAACGTGTAAAAGGTACAAATAAGGCATCAATAATATAAACATGTTCAGGCTAAGTGAGAACGAAATGTGCCATGTATAAGGAATGAGAAATATCTGTCTTTAGAAGTCTTGGCATTGACAGAATGTTTGACACCGCTTGGAACTTTTCTTTATTTGGTGTTTAACGTCGTTTTCAACCATTCAAGGTTATATCGCGACGGACCGCTTGGAAGTGAATTCCAAAGATTAGTTCCCGAAAAGAGTAGGCTGGACTTAAAACGATCTATACGAGGCCGAGGAGCATACATTTTTTGTCGGGTCTCTTAAATTGTGGGAAGTGAATTGAGAAGAAAGAGGTGCAGGCGCTCTTCCAATTATGAGTTTATGCATCAAAACGCCTTTATTGTACATGAGTCTTGATTTAGGAGGAAGAATGTTTAAAAGTTTATAGTCTTCGTTGGAAACCGAGACTTGTAATAAAATAACTTTGATTGCTCTTTTATATACTAAATAAAGGTTTCAGAATTTTTGCACTCGCACAATCCCATAGTGTTGACGCATAATCAATGATCGATTGAATGTGAGCGTTAAAGAAAAGTTGCCTGCCATGCCTGTTCAAGAAGTGTTTTATTCTGGACAACAAGTAAAGCCTCTTGGAGAGTATTTTACAAACTCCTGTAACGTGATCAGTCCACGATAAATCGTTATCAAGAATAACACCTAGAACTTTGTGTTTATTAACTTCTTCAACAATGTGATTATCAATCGTTAAAGGTGGAAGTTTAGATTTTAAATTTTGGCGTTTTTGTCTGGTGGTAATAAGCATGCTTTTTGTTTTGTCTGGATTAAGAGCCATGTGGTTTAATTCGGTCCACGCTAAAAGCTCGTTAACACTTTCTTAAAGTTGTTTTGACAATACCTTCACA
The DNA here is from genome assembly GCF_037325665.1 of Littorina saxatilis. Taxonomy (NCBI): domain Eukaryota; kingdom Metazoa; phylum Mollusca; class Gastropoda; order Littorinimorpha; family Littorinidae; genus Littorina; species Littorina saxatilis. The sequence goes on along the minus strand of NC_090250.1, from coordinate 5,559,192 downwards.
TTTGAGTGGGAATTGTGAATAGTGGTATCATCAGCGAAGAGTTCACAGTTACTGCTTATGTGTAGGGCCGGGAAGGTCATTAATGTAAATCATAAAGAGAAGAGGGCCGAGTACAGATCCCTGAGGAATGCCATAACCTACCGACTGCATGCTAGACATAGAGCCGTTGGCGCACACAGCCTGTACTCGATCAGAAACAAAAGACTTGATTAACGATATTGTATCATTTTTAAGGCCGTACAGCGCGAGTTTCCTAAGAAGTAGGCCATGATGAATCAGATCAAATGCTTTAGCAAAGTCAACGAAGAGAGCAGCACATAATTTGTCTTCGTTGATCTTGCTCAACCACTGATCAACTAAAGAAACAAGTGCTGTGTGGCATGAATGATGAGTTCTGAACCCGGACTGATTTGGGTGAAATAAAGCATATTTGTGACCCTCCACCACGAAATGAGTCGCATGTCACCTTTGCAGGATTTTAATTTTTATACATTTTCCTTAAGAGTTTTTTATGCTCTATCCAGTGGTGAAAACCGTTTTAGAATAGAGCGAAAACTGTTTGAGTTATAAGCCTGTGACTAAGGTGACCCTCACACTGTTACCAGACACTCCCCGGACTTATATCAAGCCTAGCGCAGAACCGCGCGAGGTGACATGCGACTCATTTCGTGGTGGAGGGTCACATTTTCATTAACTTGTGACAGAATAAACTTGATGATATTTTGTTCCAACGGCTTTGATAAAACCGATAAAATAGATATTGGCCTGTAATTGGAGGGTTCTGTTTTAGCCCCTGACTTAAAAAGTGGAATAACTTTAGCCTGCTTTAACACAACTGGAAAATAACACTTGTCTATACAGAGATTATACAGGTAAGTTAAAGAATCAGCAAGTACAGGGGCTGCTAATTTAAGAATCTTCCCGTCCAGACCGTCAATTCCACGGGTTCCTGTTTGCTTGAGGTGCATGAGTGCATTACATACTTCTGTTACAGTAATAAATGGAATGTTTAATTGCGACATTATATTTTTAGATTCACAACAATCTGTCAGAACCTTCAAATCATTTAAATGAGTTTTGTCTTCGGGAACGACTTTCTCAGCTATGTTAGAAAAATGTTTATTCAATTCCTCGGAGGATATGTCTTTAACAACAGAGCATTTGGATGTTGATTGTTTATTTGTTAACTCATTTATTGCCTTCCACATTGACTTAGAATTTAGTTTTGATGATATAAGTTCCTGAAAATACTTTTTCTTTTTCCATCGCTTCATAGATGTAACTTTGTTTCTCTCATCTCTGTTCTCATTTGCCAGCCCTCCCTTTTCAAAATATCGCGATAATCAGCTGCCTCTTGCAATTCTTGATCAAACCATTTTGGTTTCAATTTATGCTTTACCCTCTGGGTTTTAATGGAGCGTGTTTGTCATAAACCTTTAAAAAAGCATCATGCCAATATCCAAAAGCTTCGTCCGGATCAGTCAAATTATAAACATTTTCAAGTGGGGAGTGCATCAAATCCTCAAGAAAATCTTCCTCAATAAATTTTGAAAACGAACGATATGTTATTGTTTTGTGACCAGCGTGAGGGACTTTTACACCTTTACGGGACCAGGTGACACACACGGGGTAATGGTCACTGCAGCCGTGTATTGGAACACAAACTTCAGCTATATGGTGTAAATGAGATACGTATACATGGTCAATAAGCGTTTTTGAAGTGTTTGTTACCCTTGTGGGGGTTTGCACAACCTGATTTAAATTATAACATTCAAATATATCCAACCATACCTTATTTGGTTTAAGTAAATCAATGTTAAAATCACCAAGGATTACTGTTTCTTTTCCCTCGAGTAAAACTGCGTCTAACATAGACGAGAGATTATCCCTCTAGTTCACTCGTTCAGACTGGTTCCTGTAGCAGAAACCAAGTTGTATCGCTGGGGCTCTTTTTAATTTTACTTCTATCCACACTGATTCAACAGGGTGTTGCTCTAGGTGGGTAAGGCGTGTAAAAGTTATGGAATCACTGATATAAAGTAACACTACAGTTTCTGTGTGTGTTTGTGCATCTCTGCGTAAAGTGACATAACCCGGGGATTGTGAGCTCAGAGTCTGCTACTTTACTCGACAGCCTAGACTCTGACAATCCAAAAATATGAAAAGGTTTACCAGAGCTATAAAGGATTGACGAGATGTCTGCTAACTTATTAATGGCATGATTTATGTTTAGGTGTCCAATTCGCATGCCCTCTTTTGTGGGCCATGCACTGCGACAGTTCATCATACAATGTGGCTAATCTGTCAGTAAGACAATTACTAAAATATACAAAAGACGAAATGAGAGAGAGAGAGAGAGAGAGAGAGAGAGAGAGAGAGAGAGAGAGAGAGAGAGAGAGAGAGAGAGAGAGAGAGAGAGAAGAGAGAGAGAGAGAGAGAGAGAGAGAGAGAGAGAGAGAGAGAAGAGAGAGAGAGAGAGAGAGAGAAAGAGAGAGAGAGAGAGAGAGAGAGAGAGAGAGAGAGAGAGAGAGCACACACATGAAAACAAAGCTTGAACGCGATACAAATATCGTGTTTGTTTCTTGTGCAAAACGTTTGCAGAATCAAGAACAACAACATTTGACTGGTGACACACTTTCATGACCCGCTAAGCAAAAGTACAGTACCCCTACCCCCCCCCCCCCTTTTTCCTAATGTCTAGTCTTTCAGCAAACACTCCAGCAATAGTATCATTAAAGACCTCTGTGACTCGTGAAAACAGTTGGCCTCTGTGTCTCACACCTGGCCAGGCTTTATCATGGGATGAGACCACCCCTCCACATGGGATAAGACCACCCCTCCACTATATCCCGTACTAACGATCAACACCCTCACTGCTTGCTGTGGTGAGTTGGGATATTTTGATGAATTAATTTCCAAACAAGGCACCAGTGCCTTTCACGACATTCATTAAAAAAAAAAAAAAAAAAAAAAAAAAAAAAAAAAAAAAACATTGTGCCAAGAAAGAACCCCGACTGTTGAGTTTTGGTGTGAGACCAAGTGGAGGGACGGTCTTATCCCTTGTAAAAGCCTGACCAGATCTGAGACAGTGAGGGGAACTGTTTTTACGAGGCGGAGTGGGCCATTAAATCGCAGAGATGTGGCACCATCGGCCTTCCATACTTTGTGCGACTTTCGGCTTCTTAGTGTTGACGAGGTTCAAGAAAACAAGCTCTAAAAGTTGCAAAGTCGGTTGATGTACTGTGTCATTGACATAGAAACCTACCAACCACCCACATAAGAAAAATGGTTTATGGTGTGAGAGCAATGACAGGTGGTTACCATGTGTGTAAGTAATATATATACGGTATGTGTGTGTGTGTGTGTGTGTGTGTGTGTGTGTGTGTGTGTGTGTGTGTGTGTGTGAGTGTGTGTGTATGTGTGTGTGTGTGTGAGTGTGTGTGTGTGTGAGTGTGTGTGTGTGTGAGTGTGTGTGTGTGTGTGTGTGTGTGTGTAGTCTGTGTCTGTAGTCTGTGTGCCAATGCACTTGAACTTATCTAAAAGCGCACCCTTATATCTCGACTTTGGGCAAAGTTCAAGCAATTGAAACCATCCGTCTCTCACTATTTTGGTTTCTCGTTCAAGTTGATAACACATCCCAATGGTAGCTTTTAAAGTGCGCATGTTATTTAAAAATGTTTCAGACATTTTCTATTGGTGATAATTAAAATACAAATAGTCCCAACGATCATCATAATAACACAATTCGTACAAACTATGGGGACGAAAGAGAAATGCCGTGTTTGTTGCAAAGATGCATTCAATGACTGTGACCGTATTATTGTAGAAATGCACAAAAAGAAGAACCAATGCTGTTTTCGCATTCACCGTTCTGAGAGAACTAAAAGCCTTACCCCCCCTCCACCCCCCGAAGAAAAAAACAATGTTGTTTTCACATTCAGAGTTCAGAGAAATAACAGCCTTGCTCCCCCTCCCCCCTCTTTCTTCCTTTGCCCCCCCACACCTCCCCCAGCTCTCACCCCTATTTGTTGTGTACAGATATATATCTCCCGATACAAACCGTTCTATAAATCGCCACAGACCTGTCTAGGCTTTTTGTAACATTAAAGCACCCCTGCTCAGTATAAGACACTTAGGCACTTACCAAAACGGAACAGCTAAACCAACCCGTGTGAAGACCCGAATTGTTCTTTTTTCTTTCTTATCTGATTTAATTTTGCAGATTGACAGAGATGTCAGTTACACAATTATACGCAAAAATCAAACTTTGCAGAGAAAGCAGACATGGCAGACAGCAGAGTTTTGGCTGGTGTCTAAGTTGAGGAATGCTCTTAGACCTCGTAAATACCTTGACAAGTTTGTGACAGTTCCAATAAGGTTTGCATTGCCAGCCCTGAAAGTTCAACAAATGGTGTACTCGCCATTGGCTAGTGATTCTGAAAATGTACTAGCCAGAGAGCAAACTTTACTAGCCAAACCAACAATTTGTTTCAGCAACTTTCCTCGCATTTGGCGAGTAGATGAACATTTCTACTCGCCAGTTACACGTTTCTGCTCGCCATGGCGAGTAAAATACTCGCCACTTTCAGGCCTGATTGCAATGATTGTGCCTTTAAATCGGCAGGCATTGTTACTCTATTCTATTATTTCAGCAGAGTTTTGGCATGTGTCTGAGTGGAGGAATGCTCCTATCCCATACATTAGGGCTCCCCACAGACGCCTTACCTAGAGGGGCCCCGGACCCCCAATGTATAGGGGTCCTTTGATCCACTCAGTGTCATTTCAGATGTATAGGGGTCCTTTGGTCCACTCAGTGTCATTTCAGATGTATAGGGGTCCTTTGGTCCACTCAGTGTCATTTCAGATGTATAGGGGTCCTTTGGTCCACTCAGTGTCATTTCAGATGGGCCAAAGACCAGAAGGTTTCTCTCTCGTAAGCGGCGTATCATGGCTGCCTAAAATTAATGGCGGGGTAAAAACGGTCATACACGAAAATACACACTCGTGCAAAAGACACGAGTGTAAGCTACGGTGGGAGTTTCAGGCAATGACCGAAGAAGAAGAGGAAGTATTCGACTATTGGAAGTTCTCTGAGTCCTTTGCAAAAAAAACCCATCAATGAATGTACCTTTAAAGCCGCAGCCACTGTTATTCTTTCATTGCCTTGTTTTGTGATGACAACTAATCACTTGGGGGAAGAATTCAGTCTGGCAGCAAAGTGCGATAACAATGCGGCAAGTGGAGAAAGAATGACGGGATTATATTGTCATAATGTTTCGTAACGTACGAGTACGTACCCGTATGTTGTGTGGTGCGGATTGTGGTAAGTCGCAAATCAGTGTCTGCAATTTATAACGGTTGTGTAGCCCGGTGCGGTTTGCGGTAAGTCGCAAATGTCTGCAATTTATCGTTGCTTATCGCCTCTCCATCTATCCATTGTTTCTTTCCCCCGCAAATGCTTTTGTGGTCGTTTTCTCCTATCTCTGACACTTGGGCAGCCACATAGCGTCTTATGGGGGATTGTGCGTGCATTGTGTCACATGTGCCACCGACCGCCAGATAGCTCGTTCCGATCCGAAAACGATCAAGTTACACTACAACGCTTCGTCGCGGGATTTTCATTTAATTTAATTTTATGAACTCTATTATCCCAATGCTGCCAAACTCGGGTCGCTTCCTCCCAGTGGAAAGCTAGCAGCAACAAGAGTCGCGCTACCCAGATGTATGCGTGTTTAAGTGAAATCAGCCACCTGTACTTTTATTATGGAGGCCCCCATTTATACGGATAGTTTCGAGGTTGACCATGGGCAGCGCCATTTTGTTGTGAAATACGTCATCAGTTTGTGTACACAGGAAGTTGTGACATCCATCACCCTATGGGAGGGGTGAAGGCAACATTGTTCATCAGTAGAAAGTTGTGAAATCCGTCACCCTATGGGAGGCGTGAAGGCAAAATTGGTCATCACTGAGTTTGTGTAACACAGGAAGTTGTGAAATACGTCACTCTATGGGAGGTGTGACGGCAAAATTGTTCAACAAAAACATCAGAGGCCGAACTGTGCAGGGTTAACCGCAACAAACTCAAACCATTCATATTACCCTGCATTTGAGTGACTTATATACCAACATTTTTATGTCTTATTTTCAGCACAGGTGTAGGAAAAATCATGAACCAAAATGTTATTTATTTTCTAATTTAACATTTGTTTTACAAATGTGATCATGGTCTTTCAAACATACAGTGACATTAAACATTGTTATGTTAAAAAAAAAGAAGAAAAAGAAAAGCTTTTGTGCACAAATCAGAAAATACATTGTACGTTTTACCTACAGGCCAAACAAGAGATCCAAGCAAGTTGTCAAAAACAGGCGCTTGCATTTGGATGTGTCCAATGATAGTAGGTTTGGTTGTGATCAATCAGAATAATGTAGGAATAAAAATGTATGACAGTTTGGTATGATGACATGTAATTCACATATGTTGAAATATAAAATTATACATCATATAATATTAATATGGCTGTTGCCATGACCATGAACCCCAAGAAAGGTTTAATGTTATGTAAATCAAAATACCAAAATCAAGCACCTATGAATCTGGTCTACGGCGCGGGACCATTGAGGCCTTCGTAAACGTTCAACGTTGGCCAATAATGATTTTAACAATGTTGTGTCGTTTTGTATTATGTTGTATTTTGTTGATAAATATGTCTTCCCAACATATTACAAATCAAACAGAAATAAAGTCTTAGAGAACTACAATAATTATTGTTGCCGTCAAAACCTTAGGTCGACCTGTGCAGGGTCAACCGCAACAAACTCAAACCATTCATACTTTGCTGTATTTGAGTGACTTATATACCGACATTTTTATTTCTTATTTTTAGCACAGGTGTAGGAAAAAATCATGAACCAAAATGTTATTTATTTTCTAATTTAACATTTGTTTTACAAATGTGACCATGGTTTTTTAAACATACAGTGACATTAAACATTGTTATGTTAAAAAAAAAGAAAAAAGAAAAAAAGCTTTTGTGCACAAATCAGAAAATACATTGTACATTTTACCTACAGGCCAAACCGTGAGTGTCTGTGGCAAAGCCCGACCCAGGAAATTGCACTGATTTTATATTTAGATCAGAGGGAAATTGTCAAGAACAGGCGCTTGCATTTGGATGTGTCCAATGATAGTAGGTTTGGTTGTGATCAATCAGAAATGTAGGAATAAAAATGTATGACAGTTTGGTATGATGACATGTAATTCACATATGCTGAAATATAATATTATACATCATGTAATATTATTATGGCTGTTGCCATGACCATGAAGCCCAACAAAGGTTTAATGTAATGTAATTCAAAATACCAAAACCAAGCACCTATTAATCTCGTCTATGCGCGTGAAGATTGAGGCGGTTAGGTCATACAGTGGAACCCCTCTCTAGCGACCTTGAAAATGGTGACAAAAATCGGTCCTTATGGAGGGGGGTCCTTACAGAGGGAGGGGGGCGGAGTCAGGGGGCCACAAAGAAAGTCAGATTTTCTTTAAAAAAAACCCAGAGAAGTTTGAGTTGCTGACGACCGTTTCCTCAAGCAAACTGCTTCGATTTCATGTTTGTCCATGGTGTCCACCAGTTCTGGTGCATGTACTACCCTGGCCAAGTTTTCTCTCAAGACATCAAAGAGACCGCCCCATAGGTTAAACTCCCCATAGGTTAAACTCGGTCACTGACCCGGGTGCAGGAAGTGTTTCCTCTCTCAGATATGAAAGGGGAACCACCTCTCATAGCTAAAACTGGGTCAATGACCCCTGGGGAGAAGGTCAGTGTCTATAACATTTTAATCCTAGGCCTGCGGCCAGGGGGGGGGGGGGGAGTATACTGGTACCATTTGAGAATCAGACCAAATGAGAATTGAACCATTTGAGAACATTCTTTTTTTTTCAATCACTACATCGAAGGCCTGCGGCCCGGGGTTCACATGGGTTTGTTTGTTTGTTTGTTTCAAACCCACACCCATATACACACATTTTACATTTAATCCATTTGTCGGCCCCCTGTCGATATTTATCGTCTAAGTTCCTTCTTTGTTTGCTGTTGTTTGTTTGCTGTTGTTTTGTGCAGAAGGTGTGCCGACGATCCGGCCGCAGCTCGCCAGTGTCTGACGTATCTCCCAAACTGTTGGCAGTTTTTGATTGAGACTGTATTATGTCCTCAAACACCACAGGGCTTTCGGCCAACCACCACTTTAAAAATGCTGAATTACTTTCGTTACGAATATCTGTCTAGCCAGCATAGGTTTAGCTACCCCCCCCCCCTCCACCCCCAGGCCTGCTCCCCCCCCCCATCCCACCCGCTACCCCAATTATTTTTTAAACCTTGAGGTATCTTTTTTTCTGACCGTCAGTTTCACCCCTTTTATTGCACAGAACATCTTATCGTTTAGGAATGCAGAACACATAACTAGCTATAAGTTCGCGATAAAGGACTCACTCTTAGAATAACTCGCGTTGTCATGTCGGCCTTGTTCCCTCATCTCGCACATCATAGTCTGGGACACGAGATTTCTATCCGTGAACTGCGGCCAGGTTTTGGCAAATCCGCCTCCTCCCTACTGAATACCCCCTCCTCCCCCCCCCCCTCCCCCTCCCGGCTATGGCATCCCCCCCCTTCTCCTCGTTTTGCTTCCCTCTATTCTTGAAAACTGACCTCTGACCTCATTATACTCAACATTTGTTGATTCTTCTCGTTCACGGGCTGAAAACTGACCTCATTATACTCAACATTTGTTGATTCTTCTCGTTCATGGGCTGAAAACTGACCTCATTATACTCAACATTTGTTGATTCTTCTCGTTCATGGGCTGAAACTCTCGCGTTCAATCATTTTTGTGTGCACGTGACGTGGGGGTTTGTAGCCTCGGGTCACGTGTATGACCGTTTTTACACTGCTATTGAGGCAGACATACGCGGGCCGCTGCGTTTTAATTAAACTTTGATAAACCAACTAATTCGGACGACTTTGAGTTTGTAAGCCAATTCGGATGAGTGATTGCTAGTCATAACCTAGTGAGGCAAAGCGCAGATGATAACATGTTAGAAACAAAGGGAAGTAAACGCTGTTCTTATGTTTATTTGGAGCTCTTACTTCCCTTTTGGCAATTTCGTTTTACTGAGTAACAGGTGTGCCGGTGGAACTTGCATAGGAACTCCACATTGTGAGATTCCCTGTCAGTATACAGGGAATCCCCCTACAGGAAGTCCACCTACAGGGAATCCCCCTAGCCTCTTTTGGTCGACATACTGACCCCATCAGCCACACTGAGGCCGGTGAGTGACCTTCAGACCCTCCCTCTCTAAGACCGACCCTCTCAGTCCACGCTGTTTTCTAATATATCCCCTGCCCCTGTTCAGTAAAGACCAACCCTATCCACGCTGAAACCCTCTCCTAAGGGACACCTATCCCCCCACCCCCTACCTGGTCAAAAGACAAACCCTCTCCTGACGGACACCTATCCCCCCACCCCCTACCTGGTCAAAAGACAAACCCTCTCCTAAGGGACACCTATCCCCCCACCCCCTACCTGGTCAAAAGAAAAACCCTCTCCTGACGGACACCTATCCCCCCACCCCCTACCTGGTCAAAAGACAAACCCTCTCCTAAGGGACACCTATCCCCCCACCCCCTACCTGGTCAAAAGACAAACCCTCTCCTGACGGACACCTATCCCCCCACCCCCTATACCTGGTCAAAAGAAAACCCCTCTCCTGACGGACACCTATCCCCCCACCCCCTACCTGGTCAAAAGACAAACCCTCTCCTAAGGGACACCTATCCCCCCACCCCCTACCTGGTCAAAAGACAAACCCTCTCCTGACGGACACCTATCCCCCCACCCCCTACCGGGTCAAAAGAAAAACCCTCTCCTGACGGACACCTATCCCCCCACCCCCTACCTGGTCAAAAGACAAACCCTCTCCTAAGGGACACCTATCCCCCCACCCCCTACCTGGTCAAAAGACAAACCCTCTCCTAAGGGACACCTATCCCCCCACCCCCTACCTGGTCAAAAGTCAAAGCCTCTCCTAAGGGACACCTATCCCCCCACCCCCTACCTGGTGAAAAGACAAACCCTCTCCTAAGGGACACCTATCCCCCCACCCCCTACCTGGTCAAAAGACAAACCCTCTCCTAAGGGACACCTATCCCCCCACCCCCTACCTGGTCAAAAGACAAACCCTCTCCTAAGGGACACCTATCCCCCCATCCCCTACCTGGTCAAAAGACAAACCCTCTCCTAAGGGACACCTATCCCCCCATCCCCTACCTGGTCAAAAGACAAACCCTCTTCTAAGGGACACCTATCCCCCCATCCCCTACCTGGTCAAAAGACAAACCCTCTCCTAAGGGACACCTATCCCCCCACCCCCTACCTGGTCAAAAGACAAACCCTCTCCTAAGGGACACCTATCCCCCCATCCCCTACCTGGTCAAAAGACAAACCTTCTCCTAAGGGACACCTATCCCCCCACCCCCTACCTGGTCAAAAGACAAAGCCTCTCCTAAGGGACACCTATCCCCCCACCCCCTACCTGGTCAAAAGACAAAGCCTCTCCTAAGGGACACCTATCCCCCCACCCCCTACCTGGTCAAAAGAAAAACCCTCTCCTGACGGACACCTATCCCCCCACCCCCTACCTGGTCAAAAGACAAATCCTCTCCTAAGGGACACCTATCCCCCCACCCCCTACCTGGTCAAAAGAAAAACCCTCTCCTGACGGACACCTATCCCCCCACCCCCTACCTGGTCAAAAGACAAACCCTCTCCTGACGGACACCTATCCCCCCACCCCCTACCTGGTCAAAAGACAAACCCTCTCCTAAGGGACACCTATCCCCCCACCCCCTACCTGGTCAAAAGACAAACCCTCTCCTAAGGGACACCTATCCCCCCACCCCCTACCTGGTCAAAAGACAAAGCCTCTCCTAAGGGACACCTATCCCCCCACCCCCTACCTGGTCAAAAGACAAAGCCTCTCCTAAGGGACACCTATCCCCCCACCCCCTACCTGGTCAAAAGACAAACCCTCTCCTAAGGGACACCTATCCCCCCACCCCCTACCTGGTCAAAAGACAAAGCCTCTCCTAAGGGACACCTATCCCCCCACCCCCTACCTGGTCAAAAGACAAACCCTCTCCTAAGGGACACCTATCCCCCCACCCCCTACCTGGTCAAAAGACAAACCCTCTCCTAAGGGACACCTATCCCCCCACCCCCTATAGGTCAAAAGACAAACCCTCTCCTAAGGGACACCTATCCCCCCACCCCCTATAGGTCAAAAGACAAACCCTCTCCTAAGGGACACCTATCCCCCCACCCCCTACCTGGTCAAAAGACAAAGCCTCTCCTAAGGGACACCTATCCCCTCACCCCCTACCTGGTCAAAAGACAAAGCCTCTCCTAAGGGACACCTATCCCCCCACACCCTACCTGGTCAAAAGAAAAACCCTCTCCTGACGGACACCTATCCCCCCACCCCCTACCTGGTCAAAAGACAAACCCTCTCCTAAGGGACACCTATCCCCCCACCCCCTACCTGGTCAAAAGACAAACCCTCTCCTAAGGGACACCTATCCCCTCACCCCCTACCTGGTCAAAAGACAAAGCCTCTCCTAAGGGACACCTATCCCCCCACACCCTACCTGGTCAAAAGACAAACCCTCTCCTAAGGGACACCTATCCCCCCACCCCCTACCTGGTCAAAAGACAAACCCTCTCCTAAGGGACACCTATCCCCCCACCCCCTACCTGGTCAAAAGACAAACCCTCTCCTAAGGGACACCTATCCCCCACCCCCTACCTGGTCAAAAGACAAACCCTCTCCTAAGGGACACCTATCCCCCCACCCCCCTACCTGGTCAAAAGCGGACAAAGCCTCTCCTAAGGGACACCTATCCCCCCACCCCCTACCTGGTCAAAAGACAAACCCTCTCCTAAGGGACACCTATCCCCCCATCCCCTACCTGGTCAAAAGCGGACAAAGCCTCTCCTAAGGGACACCTATCCCCCCACCCCCTACCTGGTCAAAAGAAAAACCCTCTCCTAAGGGACACCTATCCCCCCACCCCCTACCTGGTCCAAGTTGTTGAATGTTTTTCTCGTCCTGCTTTCAATGCAACATTGTGATCTTCTGGAGACTAGCTGTGCACATTTGTCTGTTCATGTTTAGAGGACATTGATATCTTTTTAAGAATCCCTCCCTTCCAACATCTGACTGACTTTCTCCTTCCAACATCTGACTGACTTTCTCCTTCCAACATCTGACTGACTTTCTCCTTCCAACATCTGACTGACATTCTCCTTCCAACATCTGACTGACTTTCTCCTTCCAACATCTGACTGACTTTCTCCTTCCAGCATCTGACTGACTTTCTCCTTCCAACATCTGACTGACTTTCTCCTTCCAACATATGACTGACTTTCTCCTTCCAACATCTGACTGATTTTCTCCTTCCAACATCTGACTGATTTTCTCCTTCCAACATCTGACTGATTTTCTCCTTCCAACATCTTACTGATTTTCTCCTTCCAACATCTGACTGATTTTCTCAGAGTTTTTGAGGTTTTAAAAGAGAGGTTAATTCCATTAGCTAACAGAGGGAAAGATTAGTTTTGCAGATTTTTCTATTCAACATTTAGAGGAAATGGATATCCTTTTTAAGACTCCCGGCCTCCATTCCTTCCAACATCTGATTTTCTCAGAGTGTTTGAGGTTTTATAAGAGAGGTTCCATCAGCCACCAATACAGAATTGTCCCTCACCGTAGCAACGGTTCACAGCCGGAGCGGCCTTCAAGACTTTGTCGACCAGGGACATTCAAATGTACAGTTAACGTTGTTGTAACTCAGTCGAGTCAGGCGTAAGAAAACACAAACACAATGATGTCAACAGTCTATTCACTGACGTCAACATGTGACAGAGAGACAGAGAGAGAGAAAGAGAGAGAGAGCGCAATGTCACTATGTACTAAAACACACGTGAACACATTCGTACACTAGGCAAACATTGGTTAGAGGGTAAAGGTCAGTGACGCCTGCAAATACTACTTTTCCACCCATGGGAGGAACGAAAGAAAAACAAGAGAGAAAAAAACCTTCGCACTCAAAAAAAAAAAGAAAGAAACAAACAAACGAAAACAATTCCAAAAAAACAACAACCAAACACACACACTAAAACTGACCAAAACAACAACACTCACACACACACACACACACACTCACAGCCAACCACCACCACCATCAACAGCAACAAAACCACATCACCTCAGTACCCGGCTGAATGGAACGTTGCCATTCCAGGAACATCTCATGCAGTCATCAGCCCTCACCTGGCCTCACCACGGGTCAAACTACGGCCAGTGTGCTTTGTTGACGGAAAACAAATGGCTGTTTTTACACCTTTCACAATCTGGTTGGCGTCATTCAAGCAGAAAATGTTGACACTTCAAACCAAGCTTCTCACAGGACCCCCCCCCCCCCCCCACACACACACACACATTTTGGAACTGTCAAGGGACATCTACTTTTCAACAGATGAAACTTATCACCGACCCAAGGTAACACATTTGGTCAAAATAAACATCCAAAACGCAAAACATGATTAATTAATAATGACCATTTTCAGTTTTAATTCAAGCTCTGCACAGAGAAAACGACTACGATCACTGTCACAGGGGACCTTTAAAAAACAAATGTCATCGGTCAGCAATCCGACATTTCCTCTCCAGTTGATCATTTCACGTGCTGCACGCTTTTCATGGATTCGATGGCATGGGTTTGATAGGCTTACCTGTGTTTAAAGGCACAGTAAGCCTCCCGTAAACCATCACAGATACGATCAGGCTTTTACACACAGTACAAACACCCTTTCATTTAAACACTCACCGATTGAGAACATCCCAGGTGCCCTCCGTAAAGAGCGAACAATTTTCAAAGAATTTATTTTTGCGTGGTTTATCTTACCCCTGAGCCATCGTGAACCCGTGTGATCCAGTTTCCCTTTTTCACAATGTAGTCGTCAGTTAGTCATTTGAATGCGACTCGATGTGAGCTTATTTACAATAGCACGTTTTTATGCACGAAACAAACGGCTGTGGTTCACAAGAACTCTAGCGATGGCTTTTGACTGTTGAGAGGAACGGCGATATGCACTGATAAACCGTCGTCTGCTACGACCCTTGCGTGACCCTGCTTCCGGGCTTTTCTTTTTTCAAACTTTCACAACTTCGAATTGAACTGATCTTGTCTTGATGAAAAAAAGAATTCTTTTATGATTAAAGAATGTTTGTGTAACAAGCTGTCAATTTATTATTTAGATTTTAAAAGTCAGGTCTAGCGCAAAAACGCACCGCGGTCCAAAAACATTTTGATAATCATCGATTCACGGCTATCGCCAGTTTACATCGATAGAATGAGAGCCGAAGGGAAGTAACTCATGTTTGACCTGAGTTCAGGATGGGTCCAAAAAGTGTTCGAGACAATCTGCAAAATTAATTCTTTAAAAATTGCTCGCTCTTTACGTAGGGCACCGTTTGGTGAGCGTTCAAATGGAAGGGTGTTTGTACTGTGTGTAAAAGCCTGACAGTATCTGTGATGGTTTACGGGAGGCTTACTGTCCGGGCGTGAATTACGGTATTCATAACAGCCGTCCAGCACCAAAACGAGGGGCCATTGCTGTTGAGGACCAAGTCCACGAAAATAAATTCTTTGAAAATGTCTCCCGCTCGACAGAAAGCAGCCAGGATGTTCCCGTTCGGTGAGCGTTCAAATGGAAGTATGCTTGTACTATATATGTAGACGCTCGGGGAGCTCTGTACGTGATGGTTTACGGGAGGCTTACTGTGCCTTTAATTGTTGTCGGTGATGGTATACAGTGTGTGTGTGCGTGTGTGTGCTATCTTTAGTTTGTATCCCGGGCTCAACTGTCTCTGTCTGTGGCACACATGCACGCACGCACGCACTCACAAGCACACACGCGCATGTTTTTTTTCTCTCTCAAAACAAATTGTTATAACTGTGTGTAATGTGGTAAGGAAAGGGGAAAAGCACAGAATCAACACACCACACTGATAAAACAAAATATATATATAAAATATTTGTTTGAACTGACATGCACAGTGACACACACACTCGACTCGCGTGAAGAAATAGACGGCGGCAGGTTGCAGTAAACATGACACTAAAAGAAAAAGAATAGAATGTTATAACTGTGTGAAAGGAACAAGAACACAGAAAAAGGTCCTGTACAGATAACCATGGTTGGGATTAAATCAGTGAAGGGACCGGAAGTAACAACTGAAGTGAGGGAGCAGTTTGTAATTTAAACTCCATAAGGGAGAATGTATTATCGTAGTTCTAGTCTGCTTGAAAATATTAAAAGTGAGCCAGGGAATAGTTATAGTGTATGGACGAATTTTATTTTATTTTTGATTTTCTTAATATTAAATTGCGCAACAAAAATGTGCTAGGCAAACAAATCCATAAATAAATTTTTTTATTTAGTCTACAACAAAAAATGAAGTGGCACAAAGTACAAAGGGGAGGATGAAGATTAGAGATAGGCAGAGACAGTGGCTCCCGACAATACCACCAACATAAAGAAACAGCCCATTAACAAAATGATGCTTCTAAGAACTCACATTTTCTAAGATCTGCATAAAAACGCCTGTCCAGAATACAGTAAACACAGGCTTTGAGGGGGTGGGGTGGTGTGTGGTGGAGTGCTTATATTCCACCCCCCCCCCCCCCCCCTATAGCCTGTAATATTACTGTCCCATCCAACACAACCATGCACACGCAAACCCTTCAAAACAGAAGACAGTAATGTTGTTCAAGAAAAGAACACTTTACTTCAAAAATAAAATAGAACTTACACAAAAGTAGAAGCACAACTTTCTGGAATGTGAATGCAATGACAAAATTGGCAAAATCTTATGTGCTTAACTTTCATGGGAATGGTTTTGAAAAGTACCTTCCTTGATGTGTAAACCATCATGTAAATCCTCACAGACCTGTCCAGGCGTTTACATGGGATAAAAGCAAAATCCCACACAAATACCAAACTCTGCAGGCTGGATGCTTTTTGTGCTTAATCAGAATTTTTGTTACCAACACTGCGAAACTGATTCAAATTACACATGAACCAGGCAGGCGGCTGATTTGGGGTATGTGTCCAGGTTGAAGGAAGCTCCTATCGCATGTAACAGCCTGGACAGATCTGCCAGGGTGCACAGAGCAAGGGAAGCTCCTATCGCATGTAACAGCCTGGACAGATCTGCCAGGGTGCACAGAGCAAGGGAAGCTCCTATCGCATGTAACAGCCTGGACAGATCTGCCAGGATGCACAGAGCAAGGGAAGCTCCTATCGCATGTAACAGCCTGGACAGATCTGCCAGGATGCACAGAGCGAGGGAAGCTCCTATCGCATGTAACAGCCTGGACAGATCTGCCAGGATGCACAGAGCGAGGGAAGCTCCTATCGCATGTAACAGCCTGGACAGATCTGCCAGGATGCACAGAGCAAGGGAAGCTCCTATCGCATGTAACAGCCTGGACAGATCTGCCAGGATGCACAGAGCGAGGGAAGCTCCTATCGCATGTAACAGCCTGGACAGATCTGCCAGGGTGCACAGAGCAAGGGAAGCTCCTATCGCATGTAACAGCCTGGACAGATCTGCCAGGGTGCACAGAGCAAGGGACGCTCCTATCGCATGTAACAGCCTGGACAGATCTGCCAGGGTGCACAGAGCAAGGGAAGCTCCTATCGCATGTAACAGCCTGGACAGATCTGCCAGGATGCACAGAGCGAGGGAAGCTCCTATCGCATGTAACAGCCTGGACAGATCTGCCAGGGTGCACAGAGCAAGGGAAGCTCCTATCGCATGTAACAGCCTGGACAGATCTGCCAGGGTGCACAGAGCAAGGGACGCTCCTATCGCATGTAACAGCCTGGACAGATCTGCCAGGGTGCACAGAGCAAGGGAAGCTCCTATCGCATGTAACAGCCTGGACAGATCTGCCAGGGTGCACAGAGCAAGGGAAGCATATTGGTAGTGGAAGCTGATGAGAGGGATGCATGGACATGAGAATGAGTTGTGTGATGAGAGGGATGCATGGAATGAGAATGAGTTGTATGATGAGAGGGATGCATGGAATGAGAATGAGTTGTGTGATGAGAGGGATGCATGGAATGAGAATGAGTCGTGTGATCAGGAATGTGATTGGCATCTGAAAGGCTAAGCTCTGCACGTGGTGTAAAATTGACATTCAGAGGTGACATATTTCTTTCATATAAAACTGATATGTTATAAGTAAAAGACACATGCTGTAGAATATTAATATGTACATAAAGACACACATAAATTTGTTAAAAAGAAAACAAAACACCTAACCCTTTCTCAGATAACTAAAAGTTACACATGTTGTACTTGTAGGATAGAAATGATATGTACATACAAAAATATAATCTTGTAACAATTTTTTTTTCTCTTTCTCAGGTTAGCTTCATAAGTTACATACCATTTTCGAAGAGTTATCTGAGCACTGACACGTCAGAGAGCAGACATATCTTTTTGACCATAAATCAGACTTTGTGTTTACCAGAGATAAAAAGACAATGGAGAAACACATTTAAGCAGGCACACACACACATCAAGGAAATTAACACCTGATAAGTAATCGCCTAATTTCTGCATCTAAAGCAATTATCACTCACCAAAGCCAAAATAAACACACTTACTTCCCCAAAAATGAAGTATGGCTGCCTAAATGGCAGGAGAGTGTGTGTGTGTGTGTGATACAATCATTCACATAAAAACCCACTCGTACAAAACACAAGTGTACTAGAGAGCTGCAGCCAATCAACGCAGAAGACAACCAATTTGAATAAAAAGAAAAAGTTCAGAAATTGAGCTGTTGTTAAATGATCTGTTTGGACATAAAGTATCACCTGAGTCAAGGACCAAGAAGAAGAAACATGTGAAACACAGAAATACTGAGTAATCTGGAGCACGATTCTCACATGTTGACAATAGAAACACTGTAATCTGGTGCACGATTCTCACATGTTGACAATAGAAACACTGAGTAATATGGTGCACGATTCTCACATGTTGACAATAGAAACACTGAGTAATCTGGTGCACGATTCTCACATGTTGACAATAGAAACACTGAGTAATCTGGTGCACGATTCTCACATGTTGACAATAGAAACACTGAGTAATCTGGTGCACAATTCTCACATGTTGACAATAGAAACACTGAGTAATCTGGTGCATGATTCTCACATGTTGACAATAGAAACACTGAGTAATCTGGTGCACGATTCTCACATGTTGACAATAGAAACACTGAGTAATCTGGTGCACGATTCTCACATGTTGACAATAGAAACACTGAGTAATCTGGTGCACGATTCTCACATGTTGACAACAGAAATACTGAGTAATCTGGTGCACGATTCTCACATGTTGACAATAGGATTTCACAATGACTGCTGTATGTATGTTAATTGTTACTTTTGTTTGATGATTCATGATTTCTAGGTTTTTTACAAACTATTTTCAGTCGATGAAGTAGAATACAGAAGTATAAAACAGAGATAAAATACAAAAGTGATCAAACAAACAACAAACTGATCATGGCATGATGCAAGGGAGGTAATGACATTTTCTCCTCTGTCTAAGTTGGTAAAAAGAATGCCACGGCTCTGAGAGAGAGAGAGAGAGAGAGAGAGAGAGAGAGAGAGAGAGAGAGAGAGAGAGAGAGAGAGAGAGAGAGAGAGAGAGAGAGAGAGAGAGAGAGAGAGAGAGAGAGAGAAAAAACAGAATAACGTGAGTGATTTTTGATGAAAGCAAGATCCAGATCGCTGGGATAGCCTATTACTAATACGCAGGTATGAGATCCCAGGATTTTGCACAACCTGGTGGTTTTTTTTTTTTATCTCTTCATGACCAACATAACTGAAATAAATACACAATTAAACCAGATATAGAAGAACACAGAATAGAAAAGTAGGAGAAAAACATGAAAACAATGAAGTTTCATACAAAGGAATTGATGTAAAATCTAAACAAAGGTGCATGTGACTTATAACAAAAAGAAAAACCTCTTGTACCCCATTCACAATTGCCATGCATACACTGTTTATATAATTTGTTATGTTTCACGTCTTTCTTGCAAAAACACTTAAGCATGCATGCACTGTAAACTAAAGTAGTACAAGGGACTATGAGAACTTTATTATATACACTCATTAGCAAAGTAACTGCGATAAAGATGATAAAAATGAATTAAAACAATGACACACTCAACACTGAGATTTCTTTCTTGAACAAATTTTGTTCTAAGTACAAACATATACTAGGTCTTTTCTGTCTAATCATCCACGCAACATTCAGAATAAGAGAGCAAGAGAGGCAGTACAACAATAGGACAAGAATTGTAAATTGATATGTATGGCAGCTGCATCATATAACTTATAAGCCATACTTTGACCATTGTCCAAATTTAAACCATTTGTGCTTGCATGTAAAATCTGGTCTTACCTTTTAAAACACAGGTGCATATTTGCTGGAAAATGCTCACTCACAGCCACACATACGACGTTTTTGGTGATCATAAGACATATTAGATATTTGTTAATGCAATTGAGCTCTTGTTTGAGCGGCACTTGCTACTGGAAAATCATACAGTGGAACCACGCATTTAACACCTTTCTTTTAAGACCTGGGTCCTTGCTAACGCATCTAAATTCGCCTTCCTTTTAAAACTCACTTTTAAGACCTCCCGATGTAAGACTCTCTCCCTTTAGAAACCCTGTTTTCTCAGACTTTCTGTTCCTAAAGTGTGTAAATGTACCCCCCATTATAAGACTCCATCCTTTGTAAGACCCGATTTTATCAGACTTTTGGAGGTCTTAACAGGGGGGTCCCACTGTGTTCAATGCAAGTCAGCTTGCTTGAGTGTTGGCAGCACCTGGGTACTGGAAAACAACACTGTGTTCAATGCAAGTGAGCTTGAGTGTTGGCAGCACCTGGGTACTGGAAAACAACACTGCGACAATGCTATGAGGTGGAAGAGCGCGAGCTTATGAGGTAGGGCGGGGGTCCTTTCTGCGGGTCGTAGTGTGTGTTGACGTCAAGGTCCTCCATTTCCACAGCGTCTCGGTACTGCGTCAGCTCCTTAGAGATCTTGATACGCGTGTAGTTAGCCGCCAGGCATATAAGGAAGATTATCTGCACACACACATTGAGGCTTTAACCAACACTGACAATACACCAGACATCACGTGCGCCCATTTCTTACTTATTGCCAGCCTGAAGAAGTCAGTAACAGGCTGCTTAAAATATGATTAAGAATTTATCCAAACTGGTTTCTGTTGTGTTTTATTGCTTAAACCCACACTGATAATACACTATACATCACGTGCCACCATTTCTTACTTATTGCCAGCCTGAAGAAGTCAGTAACAGGCTGCTTAAAATTTGATTAAGAATTTATCCAAACTGGTTTCTGTCGTGTTTTATTGCTTAAACCAACACTGATAATACACTATACATCACGTGCCGTCATTTCTTACTTATTGCCATCCTGAAGAAGTCAGTGACAGGCAGCCAACAAATTGAACAATTTGATTAAGAATTTAGCCAAACTGGTTTCTGTTGTGTTTTATTGCTTAACCCAACACTGATAATAAACTATACATCACGTGCCGTCATTTCTTACTTATAGCCAGCCTGAAGAAGTCAGTAACAGGCTGCTTAAAATTTGATTAAGAATTTAGCCAATCTGGTTTCTGTTGTGTTTTATTGCTTAAACCAACACTGATAATACACTATACATCACGTGCCACCATTTCTTACTTATTGCCATCCTGAAAAAGTCAGTGACAGGCAGCCAACAATTTGATTAAGAATTTACCCAAACTGGTTTCTGTTGTGTTTTATTGCTTAACCCAACACTGATAATACACTATACATCACGTGCCGTCATTTCTTACTTATTGCCATCCTGAAGAAGTCAGTGACAGGCAGCCAACAATTTGATTAAGAATTTACCCAAACTGGTTTCTGTTGTGTTTTATTGCTTAAGGGGAGGTTCTAGTATAAAATATCACCAAAATCGCTTCAGTTGTGTTCCTATTTAGAATGGGAAATATTAATGGATTTCGGCTCAAATAAAGTCAAATGCATTGCTGACCCATATATTGTGTTAGTTAATATGTCACGACAACTGCCGTTGAGAAACAATTCAACGGAAAAACATACATTATCTAGAAACCGAAAATAGTGATGTTGGCGTTTCCTTGATAATTCTTCAAGGAGCGCACATTTTTTAAAGAAATTCAAAACATACAATAACATGTAATTGGACTACATTTTGTGGAATCAAAATTACGTTATTTTAATTAAAACGTTGATTTCATCATATTTACATATAACGGTTTTAACTGACAAGCTATATTTTCTTTGATTTTATCCCGACCCACAAACGCCTTCCACAAAGTGTAGTCCTATGAATACTAAAAAGCCATGCTACGTTTTGTTCCAGTCGGTTGAGAACATTTTGAGTTATCAAGGAAACGGCGAAGCAAGGTGCCGAAAACATCATTCTGAGAAAAAAAGGCTTCAAAGTTTAGATACTTTTTATTCTTGTTGAAATTCACAACATTTCATAAAGATCGGTGAAAAATTAGAAAATAACGTTTTATAACTGACAAAAGCTTGGTTTTCTTCTGAAAAGTACGTATTGAAACTCAGTTATGGACAACGGACCTACTCACAAAATTTCATAAAGATTGGTGAAAAAACGGGATTTAACGGTTTTTTAACTGCCAAAAATCAACTTTTTATTCTTGTTGAAATTCAGTTAGGGACAACCAACCTAACCACAACATTTCATAAAGATCGGTGAAAAATTAGAAAATAACGGTTTATAACGGGTTTTTAACTGCCAATAATTAACTTTTTCTTCTTGAAAAGTTTGTATTGGAGATCAGTTAGGGACAATGGTCCAATTTTGGTGTAAATCCGACGATTAGGGACTAAGAAACAAGGAGCAGAGTGTTTTTTGGCGGTTAAACTGTCATTTTAACGGTTTAATGATTTGGTGAAATTTCTTCCACCACAATACTATACAATGTTTTATCTACCCATTATTGCAAGAACCCCAAAATCACAACTGAAGCGATTTTGGTGATATTTTATACTAGAACCTCCCCTTAACCCAACACTGATAATACACTATACATCACGTGCCGTCATTTCTTACTTATTGCCATCCTGAAGAAGTCAGTGACAGGCAGCCAACAATTTGATTAAGAATTTACCCAAACTGGTTTCTGTTGTGTTTTATTGCTTAAACCAACACTGATAATACACTATACATCACGTGCTGTCATTTCTTACTTACAAGGTTGTCGCCACCAAAACTGAGACTGGTCTTTTTTGCACAGAATCAAATGACGACATTTATAACAAATGACGTCATTATCAAGATTGGTACATGACGTATTATTGTGCATAATTTCTTTGTGATCCGTTGTGTTTTCGTAAAGATACAGTATATTTAGTCATGTAAGCGAGAGACACTGGCCTAAAAAATGGCGGCAAAAAGCACATTTTCAGAGAAGGATTTTTGATCCTACATCAAAATAAGAACGGCACTTGGTAAAACGGCCGGTGACATACTTGAAGAGCTGAGAACTGTAAGCCCAGGCACAGCACCATCTCGCGCGACAGTTTTTCGGTGGGCAAAGCATTTCTCAACAGGGAAAACGTCTGTGGAAGATGCAAGGGGAAAAGTGAAGAAACCACCTGTAACCGACAATAAAATGGTGTCCCATGTGCAACGGTTAGTTGATGAAGATCCCCGAGTGAGCAGTCATTTTATCGCCGAAACACTGGACATTTCGTCGTCGTCTGTCTTGAGAATTTTAAAACACAAACTTGGATACACAAAGGTGTGCGCGCGATGGGTACCACATTTCCTCATTGAAGAGAACAAGAGGTGTAGGGTTACGTTTGCCCAACGGCTACTCAAGATATACGACGGATGTGATCAAAAACGCTTGGATGAGATCGTGACTGGAGACGAAACTTGGGTGTACTTCTTTGAGCCAAAAAGAAAAGCTCAAAACAAAGCATGGATAAAAAAAAGGTGCCAATGCCCCTCGGATCGTGCGAAAAAGTCGCTCCGGCAAGAAGGTTTTATACACAATATTTTATAACACAAAGGGCGTCATTTTTCAAAAACCACGCGAAAAAGGCAGAAGCATCACTGGGGTGTACTACAAGGAAAAAGTTCTTGCTGGCATCGTTCGTTACTACAAGAGAGCCAGACCAACTACAGGATTGAAAGGGATCAAATTACTTCATGATAACGCACCTGCTCACAAATCCAAGGTGGTGAAAGAGTACCTGGAGGAAGAAAACTTTGAAACTTTGCCACATCCTCCCTACTCTCCTGATCTTGCACCCTGTGACTTTTTTTTGTTTCCTCATCTGAAAAGACAATTGGCTGGGCGTCGATTTGACAGTCGACCAGCCCTTGGATCGGCTGTTTTCCAGTGTCTGAACCAGGTGCCAAAAAACGACTTCAAACGGTCATTTCTTGACTGGGTCCAACGACTTAAAGTGTGTGTAGCCGCTAAGGGAGAATACTTCGAGGGTTTGAAATAAAAAACAACTGCATCATCTAAAGATTTCCCGGTTTTTGAGACCAGTCTCAGTCTTGGTGACGACAACCTTGTATTGCCATCCTGAAGAAGTCTGTAACAGGCTGCTTAAAAGTTGATTGAGAATTTAGCCAAACTGGTTTCTGTTGTGTTTTATTGCTTAAACGAACACTGATAATACACTATACATCACGTGCCGTCATTTCTTACTTATTGCCATCCTGAAGAAGTCAGTGACAGGCAGCGAACAATTTGATTAAGAATTTAGCCAAACTGGTTTCTGTTGTGTTTTATTGCTTAAACCAACACTCACTGTTCTCATAGAGGAGTATTTTTCTTTCAACAACTCTGAAAATCTGACAAAGCCTTCAACAGGCCTAGATGCCTTTAAAGAAAGGAAGGTCTTACACCAGATCAGGTTCAACTGTTTCTGCAACCACACACACCCCCACCACCCCCCCCCCCCCCCTCCCATAAAAGCCTGAGTAGTAGAGAAAATAAAACAACAGATTCCTTGCACGAATCTGCTAAAAAGTAAATAAATGTATGTACTTACAAAATAAAACCCTACGCACCTCATGAGTGATTGCAAAGAATGTTATGGCATTTTTTAGTGGAATCTTAAACTGTTAGTGATTGAGATGTTATTTATGTTTTAAACCGCCTGACACTTCGAGGCAATTTCCTAGTTTTTATAAGGACATTAAAATCTGTGAGTCTTGAGTCTAGTTTATGCACCATCTATCACTGTAGGGAGTATTCATTCATTCATTTGACTTGCTTTAATAACAACCAAGCAGCTTTCTTGCCAACTGGAAGTGTCAGATGAATTAAGCAGAACAAAAATGAGACTGTTTGCAAAGGATGTATAATAATCACCAACTCACCATGCCTAAAAGAACGATGATGGCCGATGCAAAAGCCACGACGAATAACGGTCCTGCCTCAGTCACCTGTGAAAAACATGACAATGTAAAGCAATCAAAACAAGCTACATCTGATATTGTGTTAACAAGTCCTTTCTTTATTTCAACACTCCCTCCCTTTTAGGACCTGATTTTCTGAAAGTTTTGAAGGGAGGTAACCACTGAGTCAGTATCAAAATCAACTAACCCAAGGGAGGTAACCACCGAGTCAGTATCAAAATCAACTAACCCAAGGGAGGTAACCACTGAGTCAGTATCAAAATCAACTAACCCAAGGGAGGTAACCACTGAGTCAGTATCAAAATCAACTAACCCAAGGGAGGTAACCACTGAGTCAGTATCAAAATCAACTAACCCAAGGGAGGTAACCACTGAGTCAGTATCAAAATCAACTAACCCAAGGGAGGTAACCACTGAGTCAGTATCAAAATCAACTAAACCAAGGGAGGTAACCACTGAGTCAGTATCAAAATCAACTAACCCAAGGGAGGTAACCACTGAGTCAGTATCAAAATCAACTAACCCAAGGGAGGTAACCACTGAGTCAGTATCAAAATCAACTAACCCAAGGGAGGTAACAGCATTGAAGGGGGGGTTTTCCAGTGAGTCAGTATCAAAATCAACTAACTCAAGGGAGGTAACAGCATTGAAGGGAGGTTTCCACTGAGTCAGTATCAAAATCAACTAACCCAAGGGAGGTAACAGCATTGAAAGGGGGTTTCCACCGAGTCAGTATCGAAATAAACTAACCCAAGGGAGGTAACAGCATTGAAGGGGGGTTTCCACCGAGTCAGTATCGAAATCAACTAACCCAAGGGAGGTAACAGCATTGAAGGGGGGGTTTCCACCGAGTCAGTATCGAAATCAACTAACCCAAGGGAGGTAACAGCATTGAAGGGGGGTTTCCACCGAGTCAGTATCGAAATCAACTAACCCAAGGGAGGTAACAGCATTGAAGGGGGGTTTCCACCGAGTCAGTATCGAAATCAACTAACCCAAGGGAGGTAACAGCATTGAAGGGGGGTTTCCACCGAGTCAGTATCGAAATCAACTAACCCAAGGGAGGTAACAGCATTGAAGGGGGGTTTCCACCGAGTCAGTATCAAAATCAACTAACCCAAGGGAGGTAACAGCATTATCTCCAGACAAACAAATTACCCCTGTCTCCCTGCATTCATTGAACACACCATACCTCTAAAGTTGTGGATTTCATTCGTTTGCTTGTTGTCTTTTGCCAGAAGACACAGGAGACATTTCTCATTAACTAAATAAGTTTATTTTGAACTTAAGCGTTGTACATTCAGGGACATTTTTCATCTACTCTAATCTTAGCTCACAATTTTGAAAAACTTGATCTTTTTGGCAATAAAAGATACTTATGCTTACGCTTAGTTTTACGTTACCAACTTTCCCTAAGTTTTAGGCAGTCCAAGGTATCACCTTTCCCTACCATGAAAAATGTTTGCTAACTCTACCGAAGTGACAGCAAATTCATCTGCAAGTTGAAAGAAGTGTTGACGCCAATCCACTGTCCTGCAGGGATTGGTGTTGCTAATCCTAGTGTCAGTGTTACACATGCTACTGTTACAACTTACCCTGTTACACATGGTGCGGAGTTCACTGTGTTCGCACAGCCTGTCTGACCCAGAGTCAGGGTCCTGGCCTTCCGCTGACCGGTAGAATCCTGCACAGCCAACAGATCTACACGTTACAACAACAAACACAAATCACGCAGCCTGTCTGACCTAAGACTTGGATTCTGGCCTTCCGTTGACTGATAGAATCCTGCACACTCACAGCCAACAGATCTACACGTTACAACAACAAACACAAATCACGCAGCCTGTCTGACCTAAGACTTGGATTCTGGCCTTCCCCTGACCGGTAGAAACATGTACAGCAAACAGATCTACACGTTACAACAACAAACACAAATCACGCAACCTGTCTGACCTAAGACTTGGATTCTGGCCTTCCCCTGACCGGTAGAAACCTGTACAGCCAACAGATCTCCACACGTTACACCAACAAACACAAATCACACCAAAAAAATAACAAAATTGAAAAATACCAAATGTCATTGACAATGCAGGAACAAAAACTCAGACCCACCACAGAAATACAATCTCTGCTTATGGTAATGCTCACAGGCCACTGCTGCTGACTCCAAATGTATCTAGTGATTGAGTGGAAGAACATCCCAAGGGAAATAGTGCAAGCTGTGGATGTGACAAATGAGTAACTTTCCCCGTAAAGCCTGTCCTTAACTCTGTCCTTAACTCTGTCCTTAACTCGGTCCTTAAGGTAGTTCACTGGACCCGTTAAATATAATTTGGTTTCTCCCAAAAGTTGGTTATTGTTTAAGTTCGATCTGTCTGCTATGCATTCAGCATAAAAAAAATATAGGGTAGTGGGTTCGTTTCGGAGCTATGAGTCTCGGAAGACAGTGCCCGTTTTGAATTTTGGACCGAAAAATCGAAAAATGGGTATGTTTTGAAAACGGCCAATTACACAAACATCTGCATAGGAATAGTCATTTAAAAAATATCACCCAAAGCAGCAATGGGCAGGTAACGAAGTGCACTGGTAAACGAAAATGTTGCGCATACTCAAACTTTGTGACGTCACGTCTTTTGCCAGAGTTTATTTTAAATTTGTTCCTCATGTTGAGGTATTTTATTGCTGGTAGCCTGGAAATAAATTACGATTTGATGAGATGGGTTGTAAACGCAAGAGCGATCAAAACGGCATTAAAAAAACCAAAAAAACCCGACAGGTTGGTAGTGTTTTTAGGGGGGGTTCACTCCCTTGATTAACCCCACCCTTTGCACTATTACTGTCCAGTGTGCCTCAGAAAAATCACGATAATGTAAAGGGCTGTTGTCCGATCATTTGTCTCAGATATATGAGCCAACTAAATTATGTTTTTAACAAGAAGAGCAAACGCTCGATCGAGTCACTTTCGCAGTTCTGAATATTATATGAGGCATCAGATGGACAGGAAGAAATTGCTATTCACAACACAATGAGTCACGTTCACATAAAATTTGAGCCCGGTCACTTTTATAGTTTCCGAGAAAAGCCCAACGTTAAGTTGTGTGTTGCCAAACAGAAAAGGCTAGTTATCTCCCTTGTTTTTCTGATAACGTTCGTAAAAGGCTACAGATGTAAATACTTTGATGTAAAGAATAATCCTACAAAGTTTCAATCACATCCGATGAACTTTGTCAAAGATATAAAATGTCTAATTTTTCCTTTGACGCTGACCTGTGACCTTGAAAAAGGTCAAAGGTCAACGAAACCATCGTTAAAGTGTAGAGGTCATTGGAGGTCACGACTAAACAAAATATGAGCCCGATCGCTTTGCTAGTTTCCGAGAAAAGTCCAACGTTAAGGTGGTGTCTACGGCCGGCCGGCCGGCCGGCCGGCCGGACAGACTAACACTGACCGATTACATAGAGTCACTTTTTCTCAAGTGACTCAAAAACCAGTTACATATGACCTCTGTTGAAAGTCAAAGGTCACCGCAACTTTGAAAGGCCACAAGTCCGATTCAAATGTAATAAAAACGCCAATCAAAAGGTGGAGGTCACTTGTTTGATACAAGTGTAATAATAAAAATTAATAATCAAGGCTTGGTTTATAATTTTGCTTAATAGTGCGTACTGTTATTTGTTACGGTTTGAAGGCTGGGACTTTTTGAGGGTGGAATTAAAGCAATTTTTCGCCTTATGGGCCCCTTATGCCTCGAAGGACTTCAATTATTGTATTATCTGCGACGGGCGCTGTGGCGTGGTGGTAAGACGTCGGCCTCTTAATCGGAAGGTCGAGGGTTCGAATCCCGGCCGCGGCCGCCTGGTGGGTTAAGTGTGGAGATTTTTCCGATCTCCCAGGTCAACTTATGTGCAGACCTGCTAGTGGCTTATCCCCCTTCGTGTGTACACGCAAGCACAAGACCAAGTGCGCACGGAAAAGATCCTGTAATCCATGTCAGAGTTCGGTGGGTTATAGAAACACGAAAATACCCAGCATGCTTCCTAGCCCACGAACGAAGAAGAAGAAGAAGAAGAAGAAGTATTATCTGCTGCCAGCGTACAGTAGAAAGAGGGCTGCATACACAAGACACTTGTTCTTAATACTACTGGCTATTATTCTAGTTCAAACACCGGTTTTAACATGTGGTATTCTGATGCAATCACGCTGTGAGCATCACGGGTTGGGAGACACTCTCTTACCTGCTACCGGAGCTTCAATGTTAGCTTTGGTGATTATTACGATGTCACTGGCAAAGAGAACGGCTTTGTACCGATTTCATTAGATGCCCACGTGTTTTTGACCTCGTGGTTGGTAGGCGTGTCGCATTGTTTTTATTTCTGGCGGTGTCGTCATTTTCTGACGTCACCACACTTCCGCTGCCTGAAAAATGTGACGTTTGTTCTATTTACGTCATTCGAATGTTCGACGTGTTCTTCTTCTTCTTCTTCTTCTGCGTTCCCTGTTCGATGTGTTCGAATTCCCAGCCTGCCAGGAAAAAATGGCGACACAACTCAGTGGCTTCCCTTTGTGTATGAAGAGTAATATCCCTGTCTCCATTTGACCTGCCTTAACTCGGCAAAGTCGACTACGCCAAGTATACTTTGTGAAGCTGGCCGCATGAAGGTTTAGCACTGAATTTTTGGTAAAGAGACTTTGTTAAAAAAACCTTCGTGAAGTTGACTTCGGGCTCAATTATGGTTGGGATACTTGAGTGCAAAATTCAGTTTTGCCATTTTACATTTGTTGTTGTTATTGAAGGTTCAAAATAAGTTGTAGGGTCGAGTAGAAAGTGTAGGGTCAGCCGGGGTAATTGGAAACATCGAGTTTTGTCTTAGTCTTACCGAATCGCGTTAGGTTGAAGCAGTAGCTCATGTCGGTGAGTTCCTGAGCGGTGTGGCTGTAGATTTCACGTTCACAAATGCCGTATGTAGCGATGTATAGCAGGACAGGAATCATGGCGATACAGGAGATAGCAATCCATGCCATGCTCAAAATGTAGGAGATGAAGATGAACTGAAACCAGAAAAAAAACATGTTATTTAAAAAAAAAAAATGACACCTTGATTGCAACATTCACTCTGAAAAAGGACATGTATTTTCAAAATCATGTAATAAAAAGTTAAACTGCTGATGCATCGACAAATTATTACTATCTGGGATTGCAAAAAAAGAAAATGAAAAACGTGAAAAGGAAATAAAGCTGAAATATGAATCATCTTGCTTTACTTCTTCTTCGGCGTTCCAGGTTTGCTTTACAATGTTATAGGACAAGGTAACGCAAAACAGATGTTGTTTGTTGTTAGCACAACCATTTCAACGTAGGTACCACTATTGACTGACTAGGTTGAGTACTTAAAACAAAGAATATCTACACAACAAAAGTCCATAACAGTTAAGTTGACACCTGTACACACAAACATTAAATGTACAATGTTCATGTTATAGACACACTTACAAAACCAGCTGAAATTCTGCCTCCCATGATGCATTTGGCTCCGGAGTATATGTTCTGGCGTGTGGAGCCGGTTGCTAAGAAAGCGAAGACGAGGAGGAGGATGGTGAACACCCCCATCACCACCCCGATGACCACGAACATGATCTGAACAATCTCCAGCCTGAAACAGACAGTGACATGTTGTAATGCGTGAAGGGGTTCGAACCCACAACCTTCCGCTTGGGAGGCTGGCGTCATATCCACTAGGCCATTGCTCCCAGGCTATACACTGCTTTTAATAATAGTATCCGGTTGTTTTTAAGAGCATTCAAGCCAAAATTGTCAATTAATTGTTCGTATTATAAATTGTATACATGACGGGCGCAGTGGTAAGACGTCGGCCTCCTTATCGGGAGGTCGTGAGTTCGAATCCCGGTCGCTGCCGTCTGGTGGGTTAAGAGTGGAGATTTTTCCGATCTCCCAGGTCAACTTATGTGCAGACCTGCTTGTGACTTAACCCCCTTCGTGTGTACACGCAAGCACAAGACCAAGTGCGCACGGAAAAGATCCTGTAATCCATTTCAGAGTTCGGTGGGTTATAGAAACACGAAAATACCCAGCATGCCTCCCCCGAAATCGGCGTATGCTGCCTGAATGGCGGGGTAAAAACGGTCATACACATAAAAATCCACTTGTGCTAAAAACATGAGTGATCGTGGGAGTCTAAGCCCATGAACGAAGAAGAAGAAGAATTGTATACATGAAAATAATGTTACGTCTTAAGATGGTTAAAAAAAACCTTGAATCATATCATTATCAAGGGCAAAAAGAGTGATCAGATTAAATTTAAACTGGTGAGGATTGTGTTGTTGTGTAGGAATTCTTGGAACGCACCATGCCAGAGTGAAGCCAAAGAGTTGAACCAGAATTCCCTCAATGACGAGTGTCAGGGCACGGTACAAGGTCCCACAGAACACTGCCGCACCCACGATCACCATGATGAACGCCAGCAGCGAGCCGAACGGCGTCCGCCCGATGCACTCGAAAAACCCTGCTGCAATCACAAGATAACAGTTCCTGACTGACAGATTGTTTCACTTATTCTCATGGACTACAGCAAAAATGACATTTGAAAACAGTAGAGCTCTAACTTCTAAGTCTACATCATTGAATCATTGAATGACCTATTCTGTGATGCTGTGATGATTGTTTGTTTTATGGACTAAAGTCAAGACTATGAGTATGACTGTACATGTATGATAATTGATATGTCGAGCTACTGAAACTTTAGTGAAACTGAAAGAGAACTTAATGAGTAACTGAATCTTGCTTTAATTATGGCTTGTCAATAATATGAATTTTTCCCATTGTTTCTAGAGTTCTACAAGTTACAACCCTACACATTGTATGACCATTGACAGGATGCAGATCTCATTTATCTTTTTTTTTTATTACAAACTTGTACAACTCTAATTGAAAAAGAACTTATCGTGTTCTTGATTTGAACAGTCTTTCAGTCTTTACATACAAATGTTGATGTACAGCCGCTCTGAAAATCTACTAATTACATTTTGCTTGAATACAATAAATGATTGTTTTCTAACATTACATATATGGGATGGGCATATGAGTGAGTTAGTCTGACTCAGTGACTGAGGTGGTTAAAAAGTGAGAAAACGGGACAGAAGTTCTGTAAAAAGACAAAGAATTGGGAGACATTCTGATATGATATGTTGACAGACTGGTACTTAGTCTGTTGAGCCTTTGTCTGATCTTTTGATCAGTTGCTATCCTAGCTTAACTTTGAGCTAGGTAACCTACACGATCTTTTGACTGTGACATTCTGCTCTAAAGAATATAACCACGTAGACCAGCAGGAATAAAAGTTCACTTACCCATGACTAAATCAAAACACTCAACCAAGGCCCCTGAAAAGAAACGGTTAGAAGCAGTAGTCTGTTTACATGTTGTACAACTTAACCCAGTGTTTGTCTACAGTAGCTTCTTTCAAATGTACACTTCCGGCTTAGGGGGCGCTCCAAAAAGGGAGATAATTCTACAGGTGTTCTCAGGTGCAAAAGTTTAATTAAGTCAAGTGAGCGTCTGCTACCGTTGGCAAGCTGTCGGTTATTGGGTCAAAATACGTCTTTCTGTGTGTGAAACGGTTAAGATTGTTGTTTGAAAACGTGAATGCTACTCCTTTTCTTACAAACTTCGAACCCAAAACATTCTTTTTTAGTCAGGAATCACTAACGAAGTCTTTGTGTCCCAGCCATTGGCATAGGAGATAGCGCTGCAATCCAAGGGATGCAACCTTGAACAAACGATAATTTTGCCAAGATGTTATGAAAAGAGTTATTTCCCATCAACGTTGTGATGCTTACTAATACCGGAGTTACCTCCCTTAGGCCACGAAGAAGGCTATTTTGAGCCCTCGGTCGGCACTCGGCATCTGATGCGCCAAAGCGGCGATCATTTTGCCAGAAGTGCATTTTGCTGAATTATACATCTGTAGGTTTGGTAAATAGACATTACTATACAATACAATACAATACAATACAATACAATACAATACAATAATGATATTAATAATACTAATAATAAGCGCCTTACAAAAAAAACAAAAAACAAAAATTCAGTAAATATATACAAATTAAGTCATGTATACGATGAACACTTGAAAAAACACAAAAAAACAATAACACACACACAATAAAACACAATGCGATACAATATAATACAAAACTTCTATATTATCTGAAATTGAAATGACATTTTGACTGACAATGAAAACATGAACGATAACTATCACGCACAGACACAGACACACACACACACACACATACACACATACACACACACACACAAACACACACAGAGGTCACACACAGAGGTCACACACACACACACACAGTGACACACAGTGACACACACACACACACAGTGACACACACACACACACACGCACACACACACAGACACAGTCACACACACACACACACACACAGTCACACACACACACACACACACACACACACACACACACACACACACACACACACACACACACACACACACACACAATCTCCACTGTGTGCTAGTGTCTTTTATACCGCCCGTAAAAGCCGCACAAGACACATTTGTGCACTAAAAGTGCAGTGACAAAGCAGCAGCAGCTGATGAGATATTCAGGTAACTGACCAGGATGTTATTGTTTCATGACTGTCAGGGGACAGTTTGTAATTTACTTACATGACATATTTCTCAGTTTCTTTCTTTACTACACTCACTCAGAGCTCTCCAGACTGTGCGTCCCAGGCTGCGTCCAAAACACACTAAAAACCGATAAAACATTGTACAGTGTACAAAGTCTTTAAGGGGGTCCCGCGACGCACTAAACCTGAAAAGAGCGGGTCTCAGGACGCACTGAATTTGTGTTATCATGCGTAACGTCGGAACAGATTTTAAAACTGTACAATGGACATGAACGTAGCTTGGGTACATTGCGAAAACTATAAAAATACTTCTGCCAGACTTAGTTAGTACCGACGTAAATTACGAACTTCCAGAAGTCCTTCTGGTCTTGTGACCCTCTAAAGTTTCGTTTCAATGGTTTTTGATTGTAAACGCGTATTTGCAATTGACGAATTGTGTTATCAATACTCGTGTCAAATTTAAAAGCAATACAATGGGCCATTACAAAACAACAGGGTTTTTACCCACATAGCCCACGAGAAATGACGCCAAAACAGGCCTTTTACGGCTTCTGACGAGGCTGACGCCTGTCTTCTTCAAAGTGGCATAACAACACTGTATATAGGCACAACAGCTGAACCAAATAAATATGTCTCGACATGTATTTCTCTCTCTCTCGACTGTACACAGAGATAAGAACAGCCTCGCTTTCACCTAGATCCTGTCTAAAAACAATGTTCAGACCTCATTTTCAGACTCGGCGTAATAATACCGAAAGGACTACTTTTTAGCGGTCAAGTTCGATCAGTCGTCCGCATACTCGAAAGTGAAAAACAGATGAAACGTTTTGCTACAGTATCGGAGGATGACTGACTGTCGAAGAAGAAAAAGAATCTCGTGCCAACCACTACGCAGAAGACCATCCGAGTTGTCCAGAAGAAGTTCTGAAACACGTCACGTTCCAAATCAAAAGACGACATTCTATTCTCTTACGTCACTATTCTTGGTTTACGGTACCATTCGGCTGAGCCATAGTCTGGGTTGGCCGAGACCTTGAGGTGGAATGCGAGTGATTAGGTTTGTTGATTTTGCTCTATCGGAGAAGTGGTCCGTGTTCAAGCAAGTTTCTTTCTTCTTTGAAAACAAAAACCCTAAGACCAGTGAATGTCGAGATATATATGTTAATTGGATCTGTGATCCAAACATGCCTTTTGGTCAATCTCGATGGCAGTTTATTCCACTCGCCCTACGGG
Organism: Littorina saxatilis; assembly: GCF_037325665.1. NCBI lineage: Eukaryota > Metazoa > Mollusca > Gastropoda > Littorinimorpha > Littorinidae > Littorina > Littorina saxatilis. The sequence continues at coordinate 5,524,612 of NC_090250.1, read as the reverse complement.
CTTGTGGAATAAACTTCCATCTCGATTGACCAAAAGCCATGTTTGGATCACAGATCCAATTAACGTATAGTGTATCATGGGTAGAAAATGAGTTTTTCTTCAGTTTGAGATCAAAAACGGGGTCACTCTTGCTTTTATTGATTTGTTGTGTATTGTAGTGTCTGCAAGTTTGCTTTTGCGAATTTGATTTTGGGGGGTGTCCTAGGTCTCCGGTACACTGCATAGTTTACACACTAATTAATGAAAAATGAAACTCTTTATTTCATACGGTAGGGGAAGGAATTACCTCTCTGGAAATATACTTGGTTTAATTTAAAGGCACAGTAAGCCTCCCGTAAACCATCACAGAGCTCCCCGAGCGTCTAAATACAGTACAAGCATACTTCCATTTGAACGCTCACCGAACGGGAACATCCTGGCTGCTTTCTGTCGAGCGTGAGACATTTTCAAAGAATTTATTTTCGTAGACTTGTTCCGTTAACAACAACGGCGCCTCGTTTTTGCGCTAGACCTAACTTTTAAAATCTAAATAATAAATTGACAGCTTGTTACACAAACATTCTTAAATCATAAAAGAATTCGTTTTTCATCAAGACAAGATCAGAACAATTCGAAGTTGTGAAAGTTTAAATAAAGAAAAGCCCGGAAGCAGGGTCACGCAAGGGTCGTAGCAGACGACGGCCCGGTTTATCAGTGCAAATCGCCGTTCCTCTCAACAGTCAAAAGCCATCGCTAGAGTTCTTGTGAACCACAGCCGTTGTTTCGTGCATAAAAAAACGTGCTATTGTAGATACGCTCACGTCGAGTCGCATTCAAATGACTAACTATGACGACTGCATTGTGAAAAGGGAAAACTGGATCACACGGGTTCACGATGGCTCAGGGGTAAGATAAACCACGCAAAAATAAATTCTTTGAAAATTGTTCGCTCTTTACGGAGGGCACCTAGGATGTTCTCAATTGGTGAGTGTTTAAATGAAATGGTGTTTGTACTGTGTGTAAAAGCCTGACCGTATCTGTGATGGTTTACGGGAGGCTTACTCTGCCTTTAAAGGGCAGCAGCCTTGCCACAAAAATGCGCGGAGTCGCGTGCCAAAATGCGTTTTTTTTTAAGTAGATTCAATGAAAGACTGTTGATTTGGTTCACAAGAACATACTTTTATTAACAGGTTGAAACCATAAAAATGTGTGAAACTTGCTGCTAGTACTCACAATCCGCAAGAAAACGAAGCAGTTGGGAGGCCGAAACGACGCGAATTCCCCGAACGACAACTCTGTCAGTACTAGAAGAGCCGACGCAGTGTTATCAAAGACTCTTTGGTGTTATCCTCTAGCTAAACTAGTTTAGCTGTGATGTCACGCGGGGAAAGCGATTAGGCCGACGAGAAGACTACATAACTGTAGACTACACTGGGACATCTGTAATACTCTTCGCGTCATTGATTCTTGCACAAAGTAAATGTTAGCGTGGTGGTATCTTCTCACGACCCACGTTCCCTGTTTATTCTTCTTTGATCTGACCGACTGCAACCTTCACAGGTCATTTCCAGAGTGGTTCACAGGCTGTTGCTACTCCTCTATGCACCCTCGTGAATCATAAAGTTGCTCAACCAGACCTTTTTGTCTCTGGTCAGGCACTTTACACTAATGAAGTAGGTCCACTTGAGGTGTCACGCCATTTAACGCGAAGGTGTGAAGTACAGACTTCAAGACAAAAACCAACTCGGTCGGGGGAAAACCTAGTAGAGAGATAATGACAACACCCCTTCAATTACTCACTCAAGTAGGTAGGCGTCGCGAGACAAAATAAAGGGGAGAGAGACAGAGACAAAGATGGAACTGGCAGCATCACAAAGATCTACAGCTAAATCTATGAGTATAGTTTTTTTTAAGACGAGTAATGTAGAATGACAGATACGGAATCAGCAGCTCGTGAGGTACGGAGGTAAATGATCTGGATGCAACTGTGTTTGTATTTTCACAGGAAAGGAAAGGTCAGTTCGTGATTGAGTGATCAGCTTATTGCGACAGTAAGGTCTTTCGTTTTAAAAGGACATTGCACTTCGTTTTGTTTTTAGTTTACTTTCTTCGTGTATACAATATTTTTTTAATCTATTTTTATATAATTTTTGACTAAATGTTTTCAGAATGAGAATTGAGACGAGGGTGTGCGTGTGCTGTGTGTGTGTGTGTGTGTGTGTGTGTGTGTGTGTGTGTGTGTGTACACGTCATGTGTGTGTGTGCGTGTGTGTGTGTGTGTCACGTGTGTGTGTGTGTGTGTGTGTGTATGTGTGTGTCACGTGTGTGTGTGTGTGGGTGTGTGTGTGTGTGTCATGTGTGTGTCACGTGTGTGTGTGTGTGTGTATGTTCGTGTGTGTGTGTGTGTGTGTGTTTGTGTGCATCATTTTTCGTATGTTTTTTCTTGATGTATCTTTTTTTGTATTGCTCCCTAATCAGCAATATCCCTTCTCCATTCAATGGACTTTTGTTCTTTTTTTCAGGTTTTCAAACTGAACAGCTGGAGGAATAGTTGAACCC
>NC_090250.1:5507074-5517074 GCF_037325665.1 Littorina saxatilis | reverse complement strand
GATTTAACTACGCAAGTGCTTTAGGATTGGTAACGGTTACAGCGCACTGAAGGCAAAACAAGAGAGAGAGAGAGAGAGAGAGAGAGAGAGAGAGAGAGAGAGAGAGAGAGAGAGAGAGAGAGAGAGAGAGAGAGAGACAGAGAGACAGAGAGACAGAGAGAGACAGAGAGAGAGAGAGAGAGAGAGAGAGAGAGAGACAGAGAGAGACAGAGACAGAGAGACAGAGAGAGAGACACACACACACACAAACACAGGCAGACATATATAGACAGACAGAGATAAACATCCAACAGAAACAAAAACGCCGAAGCGCATTTTACCAAAGCAAAACTTGAGACCACCAATTATCCCCCCCCCCCCCACTCCCCCTTCGACCTCCCCCCCCCCCCCCCATCTGGTCTACCTCCTGATCAGCCATTTATATCACCATACACCTTTTTTTTGCCCACAGCTAGGTATTTTCCCCTACCCATACATAATCCTCGCTGAAACAAGAAGGATATAACTGTACCTGTGAACGTCATAGCTATACCTGAATGACGTCAGGAGATGACCTTAGTCCGGTCATGTCTCGTTTCCTCCTTGTGTCAGATTCAGACAAACGATTACACGGTTCGCTGATTATCAGAGAGAGAGAGAGAGAGAGAGAGAGAGAGAGAGAGAGAGAGAGAGAGAGAGAGAGAGAGAGAGAGAGAGAGAGAGAGAGCGAAGAAAAGAGCAATATAGAGAGAGTGGCCAGTCGAGAGAGAGGGGGGGGGGGCAGAGAGATAGATAGATAGGTACATAGAGAGAGAGAGAGAGAGAGAGAGAGAGAGAGAGAGAGAGAGAGAGAGAGAGAGAGAGAGAGAGAGAGAGAGTGAAAGAGAGAAGGAGAAAAAAAAGAGACAGACAGGCAGACAGACAAACATATTCGCAGACTACATTGTCATTGCCACAGAGTCACACATTCGAATAATTGAACGTACAAACACCATCAAACAAAAAATGAACAAAATGTCAAAACCAATACATCAGTTCAACGCGCTACAACAAGTAATTTGACCTTCCTTGACCTTGTTCGTCAAAGGTCACAAGCGGTCACGTCTCAGTCATGGCGTATTCCCATGGCCGTCAAAACACTACAATCTGGCAGGGCACTGGGAAGTATTGTTTCTTTCTGTTGACCTCCCAGGTTTCTACGGTGGACTCTGCAAGGCGTCGCTCAAACACTGCGCGACACAGACAGAGACACTGCAAATGAAAAGCGCCAATACAACCTGTTTGACTCTCATGGCGACCAATTACCAAGTCACTTCCGCTTCGGCGTAAGAATACACCAACGCTTGCGCTTCCTGTGCACGCGGAGCAAATTTGAAATAGTCCGGGGAGTAAACAGGTCAAGATGGTGGCAGGTTACCGTGTATCTAATTTCTGCGTTTTTACCCCTCCTGTTTCTTTTTGTTTCTTTCTCTGAGTTTGTTGACGAAGTTTGTTGTCTTGTTGTCGGTTTTGATTTATTGAGTGTGGGTGTTACTTGTCCCTCTTCTTTGTTTATGTAATCGTGTAAATTGGCTTGGCCTTGGCTGCCATCAGTGGAGGGTTGTTTGCCGGGGAGGGGAGGGATGGAAAAGGAGGAGGAGTTAGAGAGAGAGAGAGAGAGAGAGAGAGAGAGAGGGTGGAGAGAGAGAGAGAGAGAGAGAGAGAGAGAGAGAGAGAGAGAGAGAGAGAGAGAGAGAGAGAGAGAGAGAGAGATGCTTTGTTCAGTCTTGTCGTGTCTTGTATTTTACGGCTGGCAACATTGCAGTTTACAGCATTAATAAAAACACACAACAACTTTAAAAACCCAACCACAACAATACTCACAAAAAACAAATGAATGAACGAATACACAATAACAAACCAACAAACAAAAAACAAACAAGCCAAAAACCAACAAACCATCCAACCAAACAAAAACACACACAAAACAAACAAACAAGCAAGCACAAAACAAACAAACAAATAAATAAACAAACAGACGAACACAATCAACGTTTCTGAAGACAACAGACTTTGCCTAGATATTCTATCATTGGCATTGCAATCAGTGTACCACTACCACCACAGCTGTCGGTCCTACTACTGCTCCTTGTATTATACAACTACTTCTACTACTACTACCGACACGGTTGGCCTAGTGGTAAGGCGTCCGCCCCGTGATCGTTCGTTCGTGGGTTCGAACCCCGGCCGGGTCATACCTAAGACTTTAAAATTGGCAATCTAGTGGCTGCTCCGCCTGGCGTCTGGCATTATGGGGTTAGTGCTAGGACTGGTTGGTCCGGTGTCAGAATAATGTGACTGGGTGAGACATGAAGCCGTTGCTGCGACTTCTGTCTTGTGTGTGGCGCACGAAAGCAGCACCGCCATGATATGGCCCTTCGTGGTCGGCTGGGCATTAAGCAAACAAACAAACAAAATACTACTACTACTACTTCTACTACTACTACTACTACTACTACTACTACTACTACTACTACTACTACTACTACTACACTAGGAACAAGAAGGAGGAACGAACGCACGAACGAACGCAAGAATGAACGTAGGGGAAAGGCTCCTAATATGGACCGGCTCCTAATATGGACCACCTCCTGTACTGACAAACTAACGGCGCTAGAGCGCCCAAAACAATTTCATTCGCTGTATTCACCCTCTCTGGATAACTTGCACATGTCAAAACAGCTTCAGAAACACAAACCTCAAAACCGTTAGTTTTTTTCTTTTTTTTCACTTTTGGCAGCGTTCACTCTAAATTTGCCGCCTAAAACGGACTCGTTTCTGTCCACAGCCAAAGCTTTTATCACACAAAAGTTGCTATATATGACAGCTAAGACGGTATTTGTTACATTTTAGCAGTGTTGACCCCGAGTTTCTCCTGCAAATAAAAAATAATAGCAACATCTCAAAATATGTGCGAGTCCCCTAATATGGACCACCTTCAACAAATCGAAGAAAATAAAAGCTAAAGGCTATTTTCATGAATTCATTAAGAAGCTTGCTGGAAATAACCTATAACAAGGCCTCGAGATTTAAAAAAAAAACAAAACAATTTTAAAGTCTTCTTTTCGTGGAAGTTGATAATTTCACTTATTTTCACTCTGTTTTTGATAAGCTTCTTTAGTTTCCTGGTGTGCTTCAAATAATGCTCTCATCAACCCGAAACAGATAAATCTAAAGCATATTTTAATTAGTCTGACTTGTACACTAAGTTGTATCATGTTATTTTGAAGTATAGGGGGCTTTTTACAGTGATTCGTGAAGGCCGCTTGACTGGTCCATATTAGGCGCCCAGGCTCCTAATATAATAATAATAATAATAATAATAATAATAATGATAATAATAATAATAATAATAAGAACATTTATATAGCGCTAAATCAAAAACTTTCGTTAAAAAGGCTTGCTCTAAGCGCTTGACATCTAAACTAAAACGTCATTCACACTCTTTACAATGATGTACAAGAACTTCATGTCACACTCTTTCATTCAGTATAGCACCATTCACACAGTTGTTATTCTGTACAAGACAATAAGTTAGTCTAACATTTAGAATGTTCATAAGATAAAAACAAGAGAAAACCAGACTGATTAAAGCAACTGCTTAGTGCTAACAAAGCATGAATCTTAATGATAACGTAATACATGTTTAACTGTTAAGACCATAAAAAACCTATATGCTAAAATAACTTCGAACTTTTAAGAACTTCTTATAAGATACACAGCACATCTAGATAAACACCAGAATGATAAAACAAAAGGCAACTCGTTAAAACTATTAAATGCATCAATGTCTAAAACACGAAAGACTCAAATATAAGATACACAATTCTCTAGAATTGTTTATTAAAACTGAAACCGACCTGCTCAAAGTAAACCATACCCACCCCCTCCCTACCCACCCCCAACCCTCCTCGTACACTAAATACTAATTATTTCTACTCTTAACTTCCCAACTACACGTTATCCATAAACTATGCACAGGAACATGTGTGTCAGCATTGTGTGGCACCGACATGACTTGTGCATATCTAGCTTACAGCTAAGGGTTAAAGTTAAAGGACTACTGCAGTGAAAAATTATATTTATAATAATTTAAAACAAAAGACAAAAATAACAAGCTGAATAGAGATGGAACCATTTGTGATTTTTTCTGTATTTAATTTTTGCTGAATGTCTATCAAAGCTATTTCACTCTAATTAGTCCTAACGGTTAACCTAAGAGAGAAGGACTACCAAACACAAAATGAAACTTCTTCGCAAGAAAACAAGCTAGTTATCAGCATGAAACAAAAAGTGGTCCATATTAGGAGCCCTTCCCCTACCATAAAATGAGCGATTAAACGAACGTATCACAAAGTGGACGAACGTACGAACGATCGAACGATCGAACGAACGATCGAACGAACGATCGAACGAACGAACGAACGAACGAACGAACGAACGAACGAACGATCGAACGAACGAACGAACGAACGAACGAGCGACAACAAAAGAAAGGTAAGACAATTATAAAAACCATGCATCGCGCGAAAATAAAGTTCCTTCGGTGCTAAAAATATATGGACATGCATGGATAAATCTTAATCTGCATTCTTTCTTATTTTAAGTTGTGTCCCAGTTCGGAACCAACTACGAGTGATTTCTCTAACAATTCCAATCCAAAGCTGTTGTTTTTTCCTTCCCTTTCTATCTGTTCTTGTTCTTGCCAAGGTCAAAACAAAACAGACTCTACAATAAGTTCAACAAGAACGAACGGAGTGACGTCAAAGTTCTTTGGGTACAAACGCCGTATCGTAACATTTAATGGCTCCGCACCAGAAGTGCTGTTTCGACCGACACGGGGTCACCTAACCGCCCAAGTGATTTAAAGGGGCATTTACTCTACAATAATTCATGGGCTAAAAACAATAAAACAGGTAAGAACAAAAATCCACCGATGAGAACATGTGTGTGTGTGTGTGTGTGTGTGTGTGTGTGTGTGTGTGTGTGTGTGTGTGTGTGTGTGTGTGCACTGTAACCAGAATTTATCTTTACTTTCGTTTCGTTCCTATTGTGTTGCGATCCGCAAATTGTAGGGTTCCAACCTCGCTTTCGAAATTGTCGTCTGCCGAACCCGGTACACCGGCAGCAGCTGGCTCCCAGCTCTGTCAAAACTTGCTAAACCCGTGAAAACAATCTTATTCTTTATATATATATATATGGGGATAACAACTCATTATGATTATATTCTAGGTTTTATATGACCATGACTATGATTTCGGATGTTTTTGATGTTTTTCATTTGCATTTGGAGTTCGTGACTCGAAGTGCCACGTGTGGTTGTGGTTACGTCAGCAACTGAGTGTGGGCAATTTGACATTATTGTACATCTCTTTTTCGTTGAGAATAGTTCATTTAATAGCAAAGACGCTCTAACAAGATTTTGCAGAAGAGTTGCTGCCTAAAACCTTTCAATTGCTGGAAATCGTACAATGTTCTATTTTTTTTGTTCATGTGTACTCCACTTCAAGGTGGTTTAGTGAGTGTGATTTTTATTACTTCCATTGAGTTGGAAAAGTATTTTGTCTCACAAATGTTCTCAGCATGGCTTTTGTTTTTTTTCTCTCAGATTTTCACCATAGCGATCAAGTACCAATGTTGGGTACAAACGGTTGCATCGAATAGACGAATTAAAGAAAGAAAAAGTCTGTTCAATGGGTGACACTTACCTGTATGTCAAGAGTTTGGGACATGAGACAGGACAGTGTGTGTGTGTTTGTGTGTGTGTGTGTGTGTGTGTGTGTGTTTGTGTGTGTGTGTGTGTGTGTGTGTGTGCGTGTGTGCGCGAATGTGTTTGTGTGTGTGTGTGTTAATCAGTCTTACAAACAGACAGACAACCGGAAAGCCAAATAGCCAAAAACCAGACAGACAGACAGACTTAAAGGACCAGACCACGCTGTTTTAGCGTCAAAAACGCTTCGAATCGTGTTCCTGCGCGACCGAACACTTCCCGATGTTTGCAGTTAGTTAGAAAACCACTTTCTTACCGTCTTCAACAATGTTTGGTTTACTTCGGAATCTTCTAAGGCCGTAATCCGACGAATTTTGTGACCGAAGCGACGGATTTCTTCTCCAAAACGACCCGCCATTGTGCCGCGTGATCTTCGCGAGACTGGCTTATGAATAAATTATCCGTGACGTCACACCGTGTGGAGATGGTTGTTTACCAACATGACAACAAGCGTAACTGCAGACGAAATTGAACCGTACATGTTCGAACTACCGGTTTCTCTCCTCGAATCAAGCATGAAAGATGAGGGTGGAGGCCACTTCCAGCAGTAGTGAAACAGTGACGATGAAAATTGCGACACTGTTTGTCTCAGCGATCAAAGGTAAACACGCCCGCTCTCTGTGCTGAACTTATCGTCTGCTTTCGAGTCTGTGCTATTTTTTCACTCTCGCCTTGTCAACGCACTCGCGAATAAGTGGGATATTGTTTAAGTGTTCATGCATTGCATTCACGAGTAAAAGAACAACAGCTCATCGCAGTTTTAACTGTTCTTGATTATTTCAGAGACTGGTGTCAGAGTGGCCACTGTACCTGTTGTATTGTGTGGGAGGGGCAGATTTGAGAGAGAGAGGAAGCTAGCCTGAGGTACATTGTAGAATGAAAACTTGCAGGGGAGCAAGAATGCATCACCAGCCACGAAGGTGTACATACAACTTTTTTTGAGGTGCCTATATTTGTTTGATTGTTAAATGTACATGTATTTGTTGTTGTTTACCAGCAAAATAGATGGTTTCAGCAGCAAATAGGAAGGAGTGAGCAGCGAATGTGAAGCAGCAAATTGGATGAATTCAACAGCAGAATAGATTGATTGAACAGCCAAGCAGATTTCTTTAACAGTAAAAATGGGGCAGAAATAGGTCGTCCCCTCTTTCGCTTCTCTCCCAGGGGGACGGTCTTTGCCTGCGCTGGTGGTTCAGAAATGGACAGCCGGATTTCCATGCCAAGTGGGTGTTTACATATGTTGGACTTCATGTAGACAGGGCAATTGCAGTCAATTCTGTTGTCCTCCACGGTCAGACTCCAAACCGAGTTCCGGCTCTCCTTGTACTGGTCAAACGATTCCCAAGAGGCTCTCTGGAACTGGTCTTGCTGAATCCTGACAGCTGTCTTCAGGTTCATGTTCTGAAGCGACTCCGAGGCCACGAACACTTTCTGGTTCCTCTTGATGGACTTTGCATTTGAAGATGCCCACTGATAGGCAGCCGTCCAGCCGGGCAAGGTTCTGTCTGGTTCTTGGGCCACTGGGATATGATCAGGCTGAGCGTTTTCTCTCTCTCTGGACCAGTTCAGGACAATGTCTCTTTCAACAAGGGTTAGCAATCTGGACAAGTCAAGTCTCTCACGAAATGTGTTCTGACGTTTGATGGTCTGGTTTATTGCCTCCAGTCCATTGTTTGTGAAAGGAATTCCCGGGGCGTAGCCTTCGTACCAGGTGTCATTGCGGTCGATTCATGACCCCTTGAAGTACTCCACGAAAGACAACAATCCGTGATCGTCGGAATCTTCCCAAAATATTTATCGCAGCTAATTTGCTGTTGAAACCCATCTTTTTTGCTGCTGGTCTATCTTTTTTGCTGCTGGTCCATCTAATTTGCTGGTCCATTAAATCCCTGCCTTTTTAAAGGCTATCAAGAAAACTGTTGTCATTTAAATTTGTAACACTCAGTCACATATAGTTTCACACACACACACACAAGATTAACTCACTTGCATGCCCACAGAAGAAGTTTGCTCTTCACATTGTTCTGTTGTTGTTTTTATAATGTAATCATTGTAACATTAACACTCAGTAATAACCAATATTACAACACAATCACTTTTTCATCAGAACTCACTCACATACTACATGACTTTGTATTAAACCCTGGTTTATGGACACTTGCATTTGTACTTTGCATGGGAAAGCAGCCTGTAGCAGTCAAAGTCTGGGCACTGTTGCATTGTAGTCTTGCTGTGTATGCAGAGCTTTGTTGTAGCTGCCATAGGCCAGTGTTGCCATAGGCCAGTGTTAGGATCACCACCCCCTCAAACAGCTCGTTCAGTTAACCTGATGCCTGTTTTAGACAGAAAAAAAAGTTACCACAATCAGCAGAACTTTCACCGGAGAAAGGGCATCATTCTTTCATACTTTCTTTCTCATAGCTTTTTTTTTGGTTTTTATAATCTCTTCATTACACTAAATAACATCCATCTTAAGACCTATTTTGAGCCTTAATTTAAGTTGACTAGTAATGATATTAATCATAATGTATTTATTTTTATAATGTACAAACTAGAGTATGTATGTGGATATGTGTGTGATGGTGCTGGTATGGATATGTGTGGTTTGGGTTATGTGTGTACTGATGTGTACATTTTATGTGTTTTGTATGTTTTACGAGTGCGATTTTATGTGATGTTATTCTGTACACCAGCCAAAACAAAATGTCTGGTATATTAGATAATAAACGCACCTTTAAATTTATTAGCGACTACACCCCGTCACCCTCCAGTCCCCCTCCCCCCCATTACACCCTACACTTTTAACATTGTATAAAAAATCATGCCCCAATATAGGTCCCTAGTTACCTGGGACTCATAACTCATAACTCATAACTCATAACATTTTATTGATCCAACAAGGAAATTAAATTGGTCATCAGCACATATAGGTCATTAATTAATAATTATAAAAGAAGAAGAGAAGAAAATTTATAAAACCCATGATAACAAAAAAATATGGACGTTAAGCTCCATAATCAACATCAACAACGTATTGAATTGAATTGAAAAGCTGGGGTTAGGAGGTCTAACTTCTTGAATTAAAGTTTTTTTTTTCTCAGGTGCATGTAGTTTTTTATTTGCTTGAAATCATGGTGTATTCTGGTTGTAAGAGAAGAGTCAATTTCCTTGTAAGCCTGCAAAATTAAAATTTGTCATTTTTTGAAGTAGCCTACATTTTTGTAAGAGTCCAAAATAGTCCAGGATAAGGAGGAAAAACATAGGGTGGGTCAGGAAATCTGAAACATTGCATAGTTTTGTTTTGCCTATGTAGACACAAAAAGTACTTAGAGCACTTTTTTCCCCCCCCCCCAAGAGAGCATAGCTTAGTTTTAATTATTTTAATGCCACTGTTAGCAAGAGGAGTACTACAGACAGCAATCAAACAGTGGGTTTTTTCTGTAGACATTGTTATTTCTGTTTAGGTGTTTCAGTAGTTTTCTATGCGGATAAATCATGCTGCATGATCACTAGAAACAATCCAGCTCTGTAGCATGCAAGTTTTTTAAAGTTTTTTTTTCCCCATGTTACTCTGAGAGAAAAAAACAACCCACAGAGATAAAGTTGAACTGGCAGTTTGACTGAAGCAGTGGTAATAACACAGAGTGCTCTTCCTACAATCAATTTTTTTTATGTGGATGATGATGTCCACACATGTACTTGGTTGTATTATTTTGCTAGACTATTTGTTTCTGTTAGATATATCTGCTCACATGATTGTTGTTCATAATTTGACATTACATTTACTGCTGATCAAAATGTATTGTTGGAATAGGTCTGCTTAATATTCTGACTGCAGTTTTGTAATAAAATCAAATAACACAGATGTTTTAAGTATCAAAGTGCTTTTCACACACACACACACACACACACACACACACACACACACACACACACACACACACACACACACACACACACACACACACACACACTCACACACTATGAGTATGACTGCAAACATGAATTTGTACTTGTATTAATTATAATTACTGTATTACAGAACCTGATCTGAAAAAAAGGACAACAGCAAATTATTCATGCAAGCTTGCTGTATTAACGATTTCTTTATCTATTTAATACAACACTGAATTAGATAACTATAACAACGTGTGTGTGTTTGTGTGAATGTCTATGTGTATATGGACGGACACTGATTAAACCTGAGACTCA
>NC_090250.1:5488943-5506874 GCF_037325665.1 Littorina saxatilis | reverse complement strand
TTACTAGAGGCATTCGTGTCTCAGTTAAATTAACAACAGACACAATCGTTTAAAAGAAGAAAAGTGGTGTCATTTTAACAGTAGATACTTGATCTTGGAAACTGTGTTAAATATCAGTTTACTTATTTTTCTTCATTTCATTTTTCTCTTAGGCCAAACAAAAATATATGTTGGTTTTGGGTAACATGACTAAAACAAATAGGTCGTTTTTTTTCAAATTATTATTTTTTTTTTAGTCTCGGTATGGTTCGCAAAATGTGCCAGAGGTTGTTTTTGTTTTAGTTTTTATTGAGAAATGAAAAAAAAGTTTTAGGGTCGGCGGGAAAAAATAGGTTTTGTTTGGCCTTATTTCATTTCGGTTTATTTCATAAAGGTAGAGGTTAGGTTGGCACACGTCCTCTCGCGCCCACACTTTGTACGACATTTTGATGTGACCTGCACTCTGTCCTACAAGGTTCACTTCTCTCTATTGTGTTCGCATGTTGGGGTTTGTTGATGTCACTTCGTGTTTTGTTGTCTCCACTGTTTTACGACCTCCCAGATCCGTCCTCACTCTGTCCTCACTCTTTGATCATTCTGTTTCATTACTCTCGCGTAAAAAAACCCACAGTGCTAACTTTCCGTCACTACGGTGTCAAAGCGTACCCGACAAGGTCACTCAGTAAGGTCACACGTTAAGGTCATCCGTTTGCTTCCGGGTCAACCGGTGCGACCCCTGCCTCTGCGAGAATCCCCGGCGGTGTGTAACCACAAAAACACAGAATTTGCACCAGAAAAATGTGTTTCGCTTCAGCTACAAAGAGAGTGCAGCAAGCCCATTGTTACATAAAACTCACTTCCAGTTCACTCAACCGGAAAGCAATGCCAGCTAAAGACACCCAGGTAAGCGTCCGCAGAACAACGAATTCTATGACAGTGACAAGCCCTCGGCAGTATTTTTCATTCAGTTACGGACCAACGTAACATTCCGAGTAAAATGCCAGAGGCAGGCCCCAAGGAATATTTTCTTTGGTGTTCACGGCAAACCGATATAATCGACGAAAAACAATGCCAGAATCTGTGTAACACACAGCACTAAGCAACCCGGGCTGCGTACATGATTGTGCCGTGCAAATCAGTGCTGTTACGAGAGGGGATAATAGAGAGAGTACAATATCACGTGATATAAGCATTTGCTTGAGTGCGTGTCCTAGCTGTGTGTTTTGAACTGTTCATGCGAAGAAATTCTGAATAAAATTTTGTTTAAACCAACAGAGAGAGTAACAAATCTACATACACGAATATATTACCCTTACATTTCTACGACAGAGCCAGGCCTCCAGGAATCATTTCCTTTGCGTTTGCCAACCGTTTCAACAGACCAAGTGCAATAACAAAAAACTCTGACTATGTAAAAAAAACAACCTGAACAGACCAAGTACAATAGCAAAATCTCTGAGTATGTAACAAAAAGCACTGAACAGACCAAGTACAATAACAAAATCTCTGAGTATGTAACAAAAAGCACTGAACAGACCAAGTACAATAGCAAAATCTCTGAGTATGTAACAAAAAGCACTGAACAGACCAAGTACAATAACAAAATCTCTGAGTATGTAACAAAAAGCACTGAACAGACCAAGTACAATAGCAAAATCTCTGAGTATGTAACAAAAAGCACTGAACAGACCAAGTACAATAGCAAAATCTTTGAGTATGTAACAAAAAGCACTGAACAGACCAAGTACAATAACAAATTAAGTAGATGTGCAACGCCAAGGCACTGCATACCCCAGCGAAAGACAAACCTCTCTCTCTCTCTCTCTCACTCTCTCTCTCTCTCTCTCTCTCTCTCTCTCTCTCTCTCTCTCTCTCTCTCTCTCAAACACACACACACACGAACACACACACACACACATACACACCCAAGTTACACACGTACACACGTACACACATACACACTCACTCACACGCACTCACTCACTCTCTCACACACACTTCACTGTACACACAAAACACACCCCCATACGCACATATAGACAGACGGACATACACACCTTTACAAACAAACAAACATACACACACACACATACACTTACGCACACGCACAAACACAAACCAACCCACCCACTCTCTCTCTCTCTCTCTCTCTCTCTCTCTCTCTCTCTCTCTTTATCTCTTATACAAACAGACACACACCCACACAAACACACACACACACACACACACCCACACACACACACATGTACATACGCACGCATGTACGCACGCACACACCCACACACACACACACACACATTGACTCACACAAATCTCATACACACAATACACACACTCATACGCACAGACACGGTTGGCCTAGTGGTAAGGCGTCCGCCCCGTGATCGGGAGGTCGTGGGTTAGAACCCAGGCCGGGTCATACCTAAGACTTTAAAATTGGCAATCTAGTGGGTGCTCCGCCTGGCGGCTGGCATTATGGGGTTAGTGCATGCTAGGACTGATTGGTCCGGTGTCAGAATAATGTGACTGGGTGAGACATGAAGCCTGTGCTGCGACTTCTGCCTTTTGTGTGGCGCACGTTATATCTCAAAGCAGCACCGCCCTGATAATTATGGAAACAAACAAACAAATACGCACATAGACAGACGGACACACACACCTTTACAAACAAACACACATACACACTCATACACACACAAACATACACACAAACTCATGCACACACACATTCACACACACACACACACTCCGGTTGGTCCGGTGTCAGAATAATGTGACTGGGTGAGACATGAAGCCTGTGCTGCGACTTCTGTCTTGTGTGTGGCGCACGTTATATGTCAAAGCAGCACCGCCCTGATATGGCCCTTCGTGGTCGGCTGGGCGTTAAGCAAACAAACAAACAAACACCCACACACACACACACACACACACACTGTACATACGCACGCGCACACACACACACACACACACACACACACACACACACACACACACACACACACACACATTGACTGACACAAATCTCATACACACATAACACACACTTATACGCACATAGACCAGCACGGTTGGCCTAGTGGTAAGGCGTCCGCCCCGTGATCGGGAGGTCGTGGGTTCGAACCCCGGAGGGGGAATACCTAAGACTTTAAAACTTATTGGCAATCTAGTGGCTGCTCCGCCTGGCGTCTGGCATTATGGGGTTAGTGCTAGGACTGGTTGGTCCGGTGTGAGAATAATGTGACTGGGTGAGACATGAAGCCTGTGCTGCGACTTCTGTCTTGTGTGTGGCGCACGTTATATGTCAAAGCAGCACCGCCCTGATATGGCCCTTCGTGGTCGGCTGGGCGTTGAACAAACAAACAAACAAATACGCACATAGACAGTCGGACACACACACACCTTTACAAACAAACACATATACACACTCATACACACACAAACATACACACAAACTCATGCACACACACACATAAATATACACACACACACATACACACACACTCTCTGTCTCTCACACACACACATGTTCGCACACACACACACACACACACACACACCAAGTCACACACACACACACACACACACTCACTCACACGCACTCACTCACTCTCTAACAAAAAACTTCATACACACAAAACACACACCCATACGCACATATGGACAGACGGACATGCACACCTTTACAAACAAACACACATACACGCACACACATACACTTATGCCCACACACACACTTACACACACACGAGTACAGACTCATGCACGCGTGCGCACGCACACACACACAAACACACACACACACACACACAAATACACACACACCACACACATACGAGTACAGACTCATGCACGCGTGCGCGCACACACACACACACACACACACACACACACACACACACACACACACACACACACACACACACACACACACACACACACACACACAGTAACACTAACACATGTGCACAAAATGAACACAAACACACACACTGCGCGAGAGAGAAAGACTACAGGGAGGCATGACGTCATGATGCATTAATTGACGTCAAAGACTTTCGACCGTGACGTATTCTTCTTACGCGAGCTTTATCCATAGACTTGGAAACTACGGAATTTCTACCCGTCCAAAGCGGCCTGGGGTGGCGTTTGCTGAAAAAATGGGGGCGCCTATTTTACCCACCGTATTTTTGTTAGTATGGTCCCCATTTTTGGTGAACTTCCATCTCCAACTGTAGCACGTAGCCGGGCACAACGAATCCTTCTTTATCATGTATTATTCGGTGTGCACATTTCTCAAATCGATTACAGTATAGCGTTCACGGGATACCTCCAGCTTCGCTGGGAATATCTGAGTATGTAACAAAAAGCACTGAACAGACCAAGTACAATAGCAAAATCTCTGAGTATGTAAAAAAAACACCTGAACAGACCAAGTACAATAACAAAATATCTGAGTATGTAACAAAAAGCAATGTCACACGCTTTCCTTCTTTGCCACTACTAAGGCAAACGTGTGCAAGATTGTATGTTACACGCTTTGGAGCATGTGCAAGAACGGATTCAAACTCGAAATCGTCCCTACAAAAGCCCCAAAATGCACACACGACTTTTATTTCTCCTGCTGTTGTCGTGTCTTCTCTTTACAAATTCTTCAACGCTGAGAATACTGAAAACGGCATCCCAGACTACAGTACTGTTTTCATACGCGAGTTTAGCTTCCCTTGGAAAGTGGCTCGCTCAGGAGGCCTGTTAGTCTGAAACTAGAAGGACAGAGTTCTGAACATAGATGACAAAGACCCCGGAAAGAACAAACATTTCGCGGATGCAGACACAGAAAGACGTCATGAAGAATGGAATGCTTCAAAAGATACAGACTGTGACGATGACTGTGACGTCATTCACATATACCGAGACGTCGTTCATAGTTGTTCGTTCACTTTCGTCAAAAAGTAGATCTCTCCACAATGGCTGCTCCTGTGTTTAGGTTTATCAAGCGTGAGTACGCAAAACGTGTTTGTTCTCTCCTCTGTTGAAGCTGTGAGACATAATCGCCATTACGAGCTAGTCGTGTGACAGAGAGTGTTCTTGCACACTCGACTGCTGCTGTTTCACTCCGGCTAAAGCCGTCGTGAAACATCTACAGTCTCGTGTGCAAGAAAACTCTCTGTCACACGACTAGCTCGTAATAGCGGGTACTGAACAGACCAAGTACAATAGCAAAATCTCTGAGTATACTGCGTGGGTTGTGTACTGTATAAACTGCTGGCGTAATGAAGTTGTGGGGAGGGGGGGGGGGGGGGGCGAATGTACAGAGTCAGTGTAACATAAAGACACATGAATATATTATACACCCCCTCCCTCCCCCTCCCCGCACAGTGATTCTTTTGACAGGGCTCGCTCCCAGGAATATTTTTCTTTGTGATTTTAAACCGATACAACAGACCAAGCACAATGCCAGAATCGCAGTATGTGTAAACAAAATGACCCAGCACTAAACAACCTCGACAGTGCCAGTGTACGTACTGTATCAACTTTTGGCTGGAATGCAGTTCAATTATGAGAGGTGAATATCCACAAGGTACCAGACACACACAAAACATATTATCCCCCCCCCCACACACACACACACACATGCACACACACTTAACGACAAACAGAGAGATAACAGCGTTTTGGCTGGGGAATAACAAGGTTATGCCATGGGCGCTAAAAACTACGAAACTACCACTGCGCATCACATTAGCCGCTTATGACGCAGATACATGTAGCAGTAGATGAAACGTCGATAGTTTCGCACTCGGCTTTGGGTTCGAGGCCACTATCCGGGCACTCGGTGCTACTGTTGACCGAAAAACAAGATGAAAGAGAAGAACGGATGGGAGTAAAATGAGGGGGAAAAGTGATTGGGAAAAAAAGAGAGAAATAGAACGCACTTTGAACCCAGGAAATAAAGAGGGGAAAAAAGTGATCGAAAAAAGAGAAATATGAAGCACTTTAGACCGAGGAAATGAGTGGGAATTCCCCTCTGCTGCGCAGATGAAATCTAGCACGTGAGCTTTGGGAATTATTTTTTAGTGTGTGCGATTTTGGAAAGCCTTTTGTTCCGCTTCATGTACTCAGTGAATGACTAATTTGACACGAGAGAGAGAGAGAGGGGGGGAGAGAGAGAAAAAGAGAGAGAGAGAGAGAAAGAGAGAGAAAGAGAGAGAGAGAGAAAGAGGGGGGGGGGGGCTGAATCATACGTACTGATTTAAAACCCATAACATTCACAAACTGATGACAAATCAGTAGGAAACAATTTATAAACACACATAACAGCCTCCAAATAAAACAAAGAACATTTGAGCCGGTTTCGAGCTGGGAGGATAAAACAAGAACGGAAAACAAAACCGAAAAACAAAAGCGAAAGAAAAACAAACCCACAAAAATCTAGAAAAAAGCTACACCAGCAGACACAGTTCAGTGTAGTTCCAGACATTGACAGGGCGGCGAGTCAAAGGGTACACACGTCATAACAAGCAGGGGGAAAACCCAGCGGCCCAGCAGTTGCAGGGGGTAGATTCCTCAGCACTAACTCACACTTGGCCCCGGAGGCCAAACTCCGCGCTAGCTTTTGGCATGGCACGCGCCGTCAATTTACAATTACGTACACAGTACATACATGCTGTCAGCAGTGGCGGCGCGTGTATGCATCAGGTCTAGTTCAGCTGTCCTCGATCGTGGAAAATTCTAAGAAAATTGTACATTGAAAGAGTGATTTTGTTCTCTCTTTCTCTCTGTGTTTCACCACCCCTCTCTCTCTGAAATGTTTATTTTTCCCACCTTTTTTTGTTTTTAATTTTTAAATTTTTATCTGTCTTAAGGACAGATTGTAAGAAAAGGCCTAGCCTTAAAACAGTATCCTTGTAAAATAAAGTTCAGTTCAATTCAATTCATTTATCTCTCTCTCTCTCTCTCTCTCTCTCTCTCTCTCTCTCTCTCTCTCTCTCTCTCTCTCTCTCTCTCTCTCTCTCTCTCTCTCTTTTTTTTCCGCTCTCTTTCTCTTTCTCTCTCTCTCTCTCTCTCTCTCTCTCTCTCTCTCTCTCTCTCTCTCTCTCTGTTTTGCTCCCTCTCTTTCATCCCTTTTTCTCCCACCTCTATCCTTCCTCCCTTTCGCTCTATCTCTGTCAATGTTTTGCTCTCCCCCCCTCTCTCCCCCTCCCCCCTGTCTCTCGTCGGCGGTAGACAGGTCTGCTTAGCAGAAATAAACGTGTCTTATAATGTGTGTAAATTTACGTACTTTTCAAGGAGATAATGTGAAACACCCTACTCTCAGAAACAAGGGTCAATCATGTGAAACACCCTGCTCTTAGAAACAAGGGTCAATCATGTGAAACACCCTACTCTTAGAAACAAGGGTCAATCATGTGAAACACCCTTCTCTTAGAAACAAGGGTCAATCATGTGAAACACCCTACTCTTAGAAACAAGTGTCAATCAAATTTAGGACTCCCTCCCTTTTATGATCCTGTTTTCTCAGATTGTGTGTTCCAAAAGTGTGTGAATATACCCCAAAGTGTGTGAATATACCCCAAAGTGTGTGAATATACCCCAATTTGTGTGTGAATATACCCCAATTTGAAAACAACCCTCCTTTTTTAAGACCCGTGCAGGTCGTAGAAGGTCAGTCAAACTGTACAGCTGTTCGTCTGGACAGCGCAGGTAGACAATTCACAACGATTTTATTTCATTTCATGGCATTTACATTATTATCCCGATGCTGCGAAATTCGGGTCGCTTAACTTCTCCAAGAAGAAAGGTAGCAGCAACACGGCGAGTCGCGCTAACCAGGTGTGTGCGTGTTTTGGTGTAATCAGCCACCTGCACTTAGGACAGAATGACCAAGGCCTTTTGCATGCCACTGTGATGACAAGGGGGAGACCGTCTCTGAGTCTGCTACAGAAAGTTGACCCGTGTCCGTCCCGGTCGGGTTCGAACCTGTGGCCCTAGGATCACAAGTACAGTGCTCTACCCACTGAGCTACCCGGCTGGCGTTGGGTAATATGTGGGATAGCTTGTTGTGGGTTTTCAGGGGGCGGCAGGGGTGACTCAGTTTTGGTTGGCACAGAAACAGAAACACTCTTTGACTGGTGCCTCGAGTGTTGTTGTGCGTGTGCTGTAACACTGTGTGATCTAAATTTTCACCCAACGCACCAAAAGCCACAAAGCTGGCACACGCACAGATCGAGAGAGAATTTCATGGTTTTCTGCTAATAAAACGTCGATTTCTGCTTGGTGTTTATTTGTTCACAAAGATCTTGAAGTGTACCTACACACGTACAAAGAAAGAATTGCATGTTTTTTTCTGGTGACAATAAAACGCTCGACTTCAGAACTGCTTGATGTTTATCTGAATGACAAAGCATCCACAATGTACTTATTGATGATACCGGTATACGAATGACTGTACAAGGCACCATGCTTATTATGGCTAATGATTTTCTGGCATAAAACGCTCGATTTTGTGCTCGGGTGTTACTGGAAGGAGAAAGCACGCAGAGAGGTCTCAGTGTTACCTTTACGACTGACTGTCAGTATTGTGGCGAAAGTGCGATACCAGTCATCTAAAGCTATGATGAGTAGTCTCCTAATGGCTGAGATGGTATTAGTGTTACCTTTACGAATGACTGTCAGTATTGTGGCGAAAGTGCGATACCAATCATCTAAAGCTATGATGAGTAGTCTCCTAATGGCTGAGATGGTATTAGTGTTACCTTTACGAATGACTGTAAGTAATGTGGCGAAAGTGCGATACCAGTGATCTAAAGCTATGATGAGTAGTCTCCTAATGGCTGAGATGGTATTAGTGTTACCTTTACGAATCATGACTGTAAGTATTGTGGCGAAAGTGCGCTACCAGTCATCTAAAGGTACGATGAGGTGGAAAAAAAGAGAGAAAAAAGAAAAGGTATGATGAGGTCTCTCTTAATGGCTGAGCTGCATGGGGTGTTGGTACTCTTCACCTACCTGAGTAACTTCTGCGCCGTTTCATCTGTGATTTTTCTTGTCAAGAAGTTCACTGAGTCATCATCGTATCGATCAATAGCTGAATAGAAAGCTTAATTAGTAGTCCCATGGTGTACTGTCACGTCGGTTAACTGACATCATTAGGTTGATGGAATACAACAACAACAACAACAACAACAACAACAACAACAACAACAACAACAACAGTAGCAGCAGCTGCAACTGCAATAGCAACAACAACAACAACAACAACATCAACAACAACAGCAACAACAACAACAACAGTAGCTGCAGCTGCAACTGCAATAGAAACAACAACAACAACAACAACAACAACAACAACAACAACCGTCACAATTATCTACCGCCTAAACCATCACAACTACAATTATTTCAACCACAACCAATGTCAATTTTTACAACATAATTATACCGCTATGACTACTGTTTCACTCTTCTCCCTTACAACGACTTCTTACTCCTACCTCTACTTCTACAACAACAACTACTACTCCTGCTATTGCTAGGACGACGACTACTACTACTACCACTACTAATAC
Source organism: Littorina saxatilis (assembly GCF_037325665.1). Lineage (NCBI taxonomy): Eukaryota > Metazoa > Mollusca > Gastropoda > Littorinimorpha > Littorinidae > Littorina > Littorina saxatilis. The sequence continues at coordinate 5,497,329 of NC_090250.1, read as the reverse complement.
TACCACCACCACCACTACTCCTATATAGTAGTAGTAGTAGTAGTAATAGTAGTAGTAGTAGTAGTAGTAGTAGTAGTAGTAGTAGTAGTAGTACTTCTACTACTACTCTACTACTACTCCTGCTGCTACTGCTACCACTACTACTTCTACTACTACCACCGCTACCACCACTACTACTACTACTACTGCTACCACTACTACTTCTACTACTACCACCGCTACCACCACTACTACTACTAGCGTAGTAATTTCCATGATTTTGTCAATTGAGAAAATGGTCTTGTCTGGCGATTGCTGATAGCCGTAAACTTGAGGGTAGCCTGAAATATCTTTCCTGTCAGTTACTAAACGGTACTACAACGCCCCATCGCCGACATCATCCTGCACCACCGCATTTTCCTCTCCGGCCATCTGTCGCCACAAATCTGATAAATAAATAAACACGGCAGCAATCTGTCAACACTTTCGCTGACTCATTACCGCTGTTTATGCCATAGATTGAACACGCGGATAAAGTGCAGGGCAATGTGAACATGCAGGGGGACAAAGTGTCTCACTGGTGACACCTAACGCGGGTTTTCCCTCCACACATTCACACACACACACACACGTGACACACGCTTGCAAGTCAGCACTGACCGAATTGTCCGAGGTGGAAGTAGCGCGGTACCTCTAGTACACTGGAACCCGCCTGTTAAGACCTCCAAAACCATTCTAAGAAAGGCAGGTCTTGAAACGCAGGGAGACCTAACATGGAGATAAATGTACAGACGTTTTGAAGAGAAAATCTTGAAAACTTGAGTCTTCTAAACGTGTGAACCCCCCCGCTAAACACCCTCTTCTTCTTCTTCTTCTTCTTCTTCTTCTTCTTCTTCTTCTTCTTCTTCTTCTTCTTCTTCTTCTTCTTCTTCTTCTTCTTCTGCGTGCATGGGCTGATACTCCCACGTACACTCGTGTTTCTTGCACGAGTGGGTTTTTACGTGTATGACCGTTTTTACCCCGCCATTTAGGCAACCATACGCCGCTTTCGGGGGAGCCTCAATTTAAGACTCTCTCCAATTTCGCTGACCGTTTTTTTTCTCAGACTTTCTTTTCGTAACCTCTAGTAATGTACCCCCATTTTAAGCCTTCCTCCTTTTAAAGACTTCATCCAAAAACAAAGCGACTGCCAACGTTCCAACGTTCCAACGTTCCAACGTTCCAAAATTCAGAATAAAACAAGAAAATCCTACGAGGTAGGAAAAACACCCCTGTCAAAGGGAAATAACCTTCTCAGTTGGTGGCAGTGACTGAGTGAGAATGGTTATTTCCCTTTGACCATGAAGATGTCCCTCTATAAGTCCTTGTATAATTTTAATCCACCAATAACTCCCTAACCGTGTGTTTGACTGGTCCCAATTTTTGTAAGGACCGTCTCAGGAATGTATAGAACCTGTTCACCAAGTTTGGTGACGATCGGTCCGTTCATTCTTGAGATCTATATGCGAACACAAACAAACAAACAAACAAACAAACACATCGAGCGAAACTTATATACACCCCTATACCGGGGGTGTAAAAACAAGAAAGGTAGGTTGTTGGAACGTTTGTTATTGACAAAACAATACATTCACAAATATATCGACCCACCGGTCTGTAAAATGCACAGACAAACAATAAGTAACGAGAACTTAGCTTGGTCCAAAGTTTCAGCTGCTTGTTGGGAAAGTCCCAAGCGAATTAAAGACTAAGTTTGCTGAGAGTTTTGAAGGTCTTAAACAGGGAGGTTGCACTGTAGCGCTAACTGCTGATTCAGCCAGTCAGTCAATGGAATCAGCACACTCGTTCTCTCGCGGCCATCGCCACGCAGTGTGTTGCAGCTGTGGTAGTTGTTGTGAATTCGCTGGTGGGGATTCCCACCGGTGGGACGATGATGTTTTTCATAGAAAATTGATCGGAGGCTGGCACTTTATTGACTGGATTTTGTGGCGGCGGTTAGCGACGGTTGGCGGTGTGCGTCGTAAACAACCATTGCTTACTCACGGGCGAGGGTGAGAGAGTGTGAGACTAAGAGTGCGACGGAGAGTGACATATAAAATGGGGATTTCTGCATCGTTTTGACCGAGAACTGAATAATACAACTTACTCAGCTGAGGGTGTGGGGAGGGGGGGGGGGGGAGAGGGGGGAGGTGGATGGTGACGGACTGAGTAGGAAGTGGGGATTTCTGTCTCGTTTTGCCCTTAAACTGAAAACTCATATGACTTGTGACTTTACTCTCATTTGGAGGGTTTGGTGTGTGTGTGTGTGTGTGTCTGGGGGGGGGGGGGGGTGGAATGGGTATAGGCGGCGAGAGAGAGAGAGGATCAAAGATATCGTGACGGATTCATAAGTGTGGATTTCTACATCGTTTTGTCCTACAACTGAATAATACACTTTGCTACCAGCACGTCATTGGCTCACGTAAGTGTAGCCTATGCGATGCGTGCGTATGTGCGTGCGTGCGTGCGTGTGTATGTCTGTGGTAGAAACTCTAACATTTGAAGACGTCACATTACATTGACGTCACATTATGACGTAAGAGGGTTAGACGTCACGCGAAGGAAGTACTGAAAGTCTCGGTCATTATTATTTTGAGCGGGCCGAGACTAGTTGACAGTCGTGTCCCTGTAAGTAGGCTACATGCAGACAGACAGATCTAGATCTAGTGTCTCGCTTTCTTGCACAGTTTCACCTATGCTCTTTCTGTGTGTGTGTGTGTGTGTGTGTGTGTGTGTGTGTGTGTGTGTGTGTGTGTGTGTGTGTATGTGTGACGGAGTGATTGAGTTTGTGTTACTGTTTGTCGATTTCTTACGTGAGCCTTGATGGCTTCGCCTCTTGTTTTAAGATGATCTACTCGTGACGTCACTCAAATGGGATAGCGGGCTGGAGAGAGAGAAAAGCGGATTTCCACATCGTAATTTGGCTACAACTGACAAATACAATTTACTTAATCGGGTTGGGGTGAATTTAATTGAACTTTATTTATCGAGGGTAACAGAATAAGCAATGTACATATACATGCTTTTTATTCATCCGACCCTCGCCAGTTGAGGGTAACTCGATTAATAACAAGAAGAAATAGAAGTTAAGTTAATTACAATACAATTTACATAATTAACATGTCAAACAATTAAAAAGACATTTCAAAATGCATTAGGAATATTAAGCAATGATGAAATATTATCACAGAATTATTAACTTGTTTCCAAGAGAAACAGCATGTAGAGAGAGAGAGAGAGAGAGAGAGAGAGAGAGAGAGAGAGAGAGAGAGAGAGAGAGAGAGAGAGAGAGAGAGAGAGAGAGAGAGAGAGAGCAAGAGAGAGAGAGAGAGAGAGAGAGCAAGAGAGAGAGTGATAGAGAGGGAGGGAGAGAGAGAGAGAGAGAGAGAGAGAGAGAGAGAGAGAGAGAGAGAGAGAGAGAGAGTGCGTGATTATGCGAATGTTGAGTGTGTGTATTTGTGTGTGTGTGTGTGTGTGTGTGTGTGTGTGTGTGTGTGTGTGTACGTGCGAGCGTGCATTCGTGCATTCCTGTGTGTGTGTGTGTGTGTGTGTGTGTGTACGTGCGTGCGTGCATTCGTGCATTCCTTTGTGTGTGTGTGTGTGTGTGTGTGTGTGTGTGTGTGTGTGTGTGTGTGTGTGTGTGTGTGTGATTGCGCGCGTGGTGTGTGTATGTGTGTGTCTTCTTCTTCTTCTTCTTTGCGTTCGCAGAGGTTACACGATCAGTCCAGCACTGGTGATAAATGTTGTCGTTTTCTCCAACTCCTGTCGACTGCCATATAGTTTGGTCTGCAAGGGAGTTTGTGACGGCCACACTTCTTTTCGTTCCTCATCTAGTAAGCTATAAGGGACATCGCTGTAAGATGTGTTCCGCTGTTTGGTCTTCTTGACCGCAGGCACAGGTTGGTGATGGCGCCAGCTTGAACTTTTGGTTCATGTGAGCATTGAGCCTGTTGTGGCCAGTACGCAGCCTGATGAGGTTGACTTGCTGCTATCTGGACAATGTGTGGTAGTCATCTCTGTTTGTCCTTGGCCTCATCAATGCCTTGATGATTTTCTTCTGCTCACTAAAGCTGACACTGTTTTCAGGTTGGTCTTCCACGGCTCCTTCTTTCGCCAGCTCATCTGCCCTTTCATTTCCTGGTATCCCACAGTTTGCTGGTATCCACTGGAGGACAACTCTTCTGGTTTGTCTGACCATCTGTAATGCTTTGGCCAGCTGTGGGAGTTTGTCGTTCTCTAGGGCCTGAAGGACTGGAAGGGCGTCCGAGAGGAAGACAACTTGGTAGCAAGGGTCTGCGGAGTCCTGAACCAAGGAGGCGGCCTGCATGAGAGCTTCTGCTTCTGCTTTATAGTTTGTGCAGTGTTTGCCAGTGGCAACGCTGGATGTAGCTGTGTGTCCCCCAGGGGACTGGATCAGGATGCCAGCACCTCCATTGAGCACGGCGTTAGTTGCTGATCCATCGGTGTATACATGGATCCACGCCTCTTTTGGGTACTGTTCGTCGATCAGGGCTAAGGTGAGTGCCTGTCGAGCTGTGTCATTCTGATCTTCTCCTGAGGTAACATGTGGGACACTTGTGCAGATCTGGATGCCTGGTTTCTCTGTTGCCTTGGGGGTTTCCTCTTCTTCTTGAGTCAGAGGTAGAGTGTTCTGTGGGAGGACTTCCCTGTACTGTCGAGAAAGTCTCTTGCTCTCGTGTACAAAACTGCTCCGTTTGAGCCGGTTCTTGGTGAGGTTGCTCAGTCTGTGCTTCATGGGGTGGTCGGGTAGGCACTTGAGCTTCTCTTCTCTGACAGAGGGGTTGGATGGTGGTAAGCTTCTTCATTTCCTTGATGGGCGTAGATTTCATTGCACCAGTGATGAGTCGGAGGGCCTGGTTTTGCACACGGTCGAGGGTCTGCAGGTTTGTCTTGGCTGAGGTTGACCACGCTGTGGAGCCGTACTCGAGGTGGGGTCTGATTGTTCCCTGGTATACTGTCTTCAGTATCTTCTCGTTCGCTCCCCAGGTGGTACCTGCCAGCTTCCTGAGTATGGTTAGCTTGCGCCGGGCCTTCGTCTCTGCCTGTGCAATGTGTGGTTTTCAGGTCTGCCGTCTATCAAAGGTGACACCAAGGTACGTTGCTTCTTCATCCTCTCTCAGAGGAGTTCCACCAAGCCTAATGGTTCCGGCTTTCTGCTTTGGCGACAGTGTGAATAGGGTGGTGGAGGATTTCTCCTTGTTGATGGAGACGCACCAATCTTCTGCCCATGCGTTCAGCCTATCTGCCGCTTGCTGCATTCTGTAGGTGGCAGTACTTGCGTGCTCCTCCTTGCACCAGATCACAAGGTCGTCTGCGTAGAGAGCAGCTTTGATCCCCTTGGGCATCTCAGACACCAGATCGTCGACGAAGAGAAGGAAGAGTGTGGGGGAGAGGACTCCGCCCTGAGGGACGCCATGACGAAGGAGGAACTTCTTGCTTTTGGTCTGGTCGACGTTAACTCTTGCCCTGCGGTTATAGAGGTAGGAGCGAATCCACTGGTACATGTTGCTGGACACGCCTTTCCTCAGCAGTTTTACAAGGAGTCCATCTTTCCAGACCTTGTCAAAGGCCTTCTGAAGATCTATCCAGGTGACGAAGACCAGCTTCTGTTCCTGAAAGGCATCTTCAACTTCTTGCGCCAGGTAAGTGACCTGATCTTCAGTGCTGCGGAACTGTCGGAATCCAGCTTGTTCAGGGGCGAGGAGGTTCCTGGATTCCAGGTACCACCTGAGGCGCTCGTTCACAATTCTCTCCAGGGTCTTCACAACACAGCTGGTGAGGCTGATTGGGCGATAGCTGGTGGCCTTCTTTGGATCCTTCCCTTTTTTTAAGATGGGGATCATGATCGCTTCTCGCCAGAGTTGTGGTAGCGATCCTTCTTGCCAGCTGCTGTTGAAGACCTCGAGTAGCTTGTTCTCTGCTGCACTACCAAGGTGGGTTAGCATTTCGTTGGTGATGCCATCTGGGCCAGGGGACTTCTTCGCCTTTAACTTTTTCAGAGCTGAGTGCAGCTCGTGGAGTGTGAGTGATTGACTCATGGCGTCCACTGTCGACTGTCTGGCAGGTCTCTCTCTTTTCTCTCTTCTTGCTTCTCTCTGTTTCTCGGGGCTAACATGGAGGTTGCTCTCGGCTGCGTAGCTTTCAGCAAATTGGTTGGCAGCATGCTTTCCAGTTAGCACCTTCCCGTTCTCTTCTAATGTGATCTTTCCTCTGCTGGTGTTCTCATCATTCAACTGCTTGGTAAGCCTCCAGAGCTTTCTGCCATCCTTCTCAAGGTTCAGAGAGCTTGTTTTCTCTTGCCAGCTTCTCCGTCTTGCCTGTAGCTTCTTCTTGAGAAATTTGGCTTTGGCTTCCTGGAGGCGGATGTTGTTGTTTTGTAACGGGTTGACTTCTGCTTCCCTTCTGGCGTCTGCCAGATCATCATCCAGTACCTGCAATTCATTGCTCCAATAGGGCTTATAGTCTCTCCTGGCACCCCTGGGAATGGACTCACGTGCTGCTCTGAGGATGCTCATGTTGAAGTCCTTCGCCACCATGTTGATGTCTCGACCCTCGACTCTGATGTCTTTGGTGAGTTCGCTGGTGCGGTGTCTAAAGAGGAACCAGTTCGCTCTTTTGTAGTTCCACCGTGGGAAGGAAGCTTCAGTGCAGGACTCCATGCCCAGGGTCAAAAAGACTGGCCGATGGTCACTTCCACCTAGTTGTTCTCCGACCTCTCTGCTGGTTAGCTGGTGCATGTCTTCCGTGCAAAAGGCTAGGTCAGGAGTTGATGTAGTGTGCCATCTTCTGGAGTAGAATGTAGGGCAGTCAAAGGGACTGTTCAAAAGGATGAGACCTTTGTCATCCTGCCAGTTCTCCACCTCTTCTCCTCTCCGATCCAAGTGGTCATATCCCCAACTCTGTGAATGACTGTTGAAGTCACCCACCACGATGAAGTTGGAGGCCTTTGCGGGGATCGTGTCAAGGGCGAGGTGTCTATCGTTGGGGCAGTAGAAGTTGACAAGATGGAATTCTGCTGTCTTCATCTGGATTCGAATCACCTGATATTCTGAGTCCTCCATGTGCGTTTCTGTCAAACAGGCATTGATGTTGTTCCTGATGAGGGTCAGGATTCCTCCTTTGCTTCGGTCTGTTCTGTCGGACCTAAGGCACTGGTAGCCTCTCACTTTGAAGGATTTTTGGGGTGTCAGGTGCGTCTCCTGAATACAGCAGATGTTGATGTTCTTCTCATGCAGGATATGCTCCAACTCTGTCTTCTTGTTCAGGATACTTTCTGCGTTCCAGTGCATGACCTGAAAAGGTCGCTGCTGACTGGGTTTCTTTCTGGTTGTGGTGGTGCCAGTCACTCTCCTCCCGCATCCCCTGGCGTGACAAGACGGACGGGAGGGACCTCCAGTAGTTGGGGCTGGGTCCCTTTGAGGCATGGGACCCGACGCTGCTCCACCCTGGGGGGTCCTCAATGGGCGAGCGCCATTTCCATCTGTGCTGGTTGATTGTGTCATCATTTGCGTAAGCGCGTGTACCCGTGGTTTGTTAGAATGCGCCGTGCGGCCCGGGTCCTCCGTCTTCAGCATTCGGGGTTTTCTGTCGGGGTTACCTCACCCTTAGCTCATGGCCCGTACGTCCTACCCTGGGAGCACAGGGGGGAGGATTTTCCGGGATCCCACCCGGATTTTCCATGGATGAGTTGTTAGCCCTTCGCACAACCCCCAACCTGGAGGGCCAGGGTGTATACTTAGTCTGGCCCCATTCACCTCAGACCTGTCCGGCGTGGTTACACCTGCCAGGAGCACTATGAAGGCTCCGGCCGGCATAGCTCTTTGGATCATCAGGGCACGCAAGCTGCTACGCCACGGCAAGGCATATACACCAGTAGCAGGTATGTGTGTGTGTGTAAACGAGGACAGCAATGGACGTGTCTGTCTATGTGGGTTTGTTATTTCCGGTGTCGCAGTGTCAACATGTCTATGTGTGGGCGATTGTGTTCTCTCGCTGCATGTAATTGTCATTACAATTAATATAAATATACCTCAGTTAGGAAGTACGAGAAAAGGTCACAGTGACCCGTCTAAATGAAGACTGGCATTTTGCATATATTTCGAGGTTTGAGTGACAGAACAACATTTATTACACATTTTATGTTGCAATTTTGACATTTATTGACATTTTCCGGCTTTCTGATATCAGCGGGGGGTTCAGAAATATTTAGATTGCTTGTTTGTTACGAACGCATTCCAAAATGTCGGTCTCACTTATTTGCGTAGTTTATTATATTATGTTAAAGAGAGAGAGAGAGAGTGAGAGAGAGAGAGAGAGAGAGAGAGAGAGGGGAGAGAGAGACAGAGAC
>NC_090250.1:5456443-5478943 GCF_037325665.1 Littorina saxatilis | reverse complement strand
GAGAGCTCGAGGTTTTATTGCTCGTCCGAATGCACGCTTCATTAATTCTGACGCATTAATACAAGAAACACAAAACAAGAATGGATAACAAACCGAAACATTCGCAGAATCAAACAATATTCAGTTAAATATCCAATACAATATTGATTGCAATATAACTATTGCTTGGTTCTGAGAATGTTTCATCTTATCACAGAGTTAGTTATGGCATATTTTATATGTTTAATCTTATTGTTATTGTATTTGTTTGATATTTGTAGAAGCGCACCTGGAGAAGCTATTGAACAAAGAAGTTCGAGCCCAAGTTTTTATTGCATGTTCCTCGTTGAATCATGCTGAAACCGTGAAGAGCTCCCAGCCCCAGTCACCTCGTTGAATCATGCTGAAACCGTGAAGAGCTCCCAGCCCCAGGCACCTCGTTGAATCATGCTGAAACCGTGAAGAGCTCCCAGCCCCAGGCACCTCGTTGAATCATGCTGAAACCGTGAAGAGCTCCCAGCCCCAGTCACCTCGTTGAATCATGCTGAAACCGTGAAGAGCTCCCAGCCCCAGTCACCTCGTTGAATCATGCTGAAACCGTGAAGAGCTCCCAGCCCCAGTCACCTCGTTGAATCATGCTGAAACCGTGAAGAGCTCCCAGCCCCAGTCACCTCGTTGAATCATGCTGAAACCGTGAAGAGCTCCCAGCCCCAGTCACCTCGTTGAATCATGCTGAAACCGTGAAGAGCTCCCAACCCCAGTCACCTCGTTGAATCATGCTGAAACCGTGAAGAGCTCCCAACCCCAGTCACCTCGTTGAATCATGCTGAAACCGTGAAGAGCTCCCAGCCCCAGTCACCTCGTTGAATCATGCTGAAACCGTGAAGAGCTCCCAGCCCCAGTCACCTCGTTGAATCATGCTGAAACCGTGAAGAGCTCCCAGCCCCAGTCACCTCGTTGAATCATGCTGAAACCGTGAAGAGCTCCCAGCCCCAGTCACCTCGTTGAATCATGCTGAAACCGTGAAGAGCTCCCAACCCCAGTCACCTCGTTGAATCATGCTGAAACCGTGAAGAGCTCCCAACCCCAGTCACCTCGTTGAATCATGCTGAAACCGTGAAGAGCTCCCAACCCCAGTCACCTCGTTGAATCATGCTGAAACCGTGAAGAGCTCCCAGCCCCAGTCACCTCGTTGAATCATGCTGAAACCGTGAAGAGCTCCCAGCCCCAGTCACCTCGTTGAATCATGCTGAAACCGTGAAGAGCTCCCAACCCCAGTCACCTCGTTGAATCATGCTGAAACCGTGAAGAGCTCCCAACCCCAGTCACCTCGTTGAATCATGCTGAAACCGTGAAGAGCTCCCAGCCCCAGTCACCTCGTTGAATCATGCTGAAACCGTGAAGAGCTCCCAGCCCCAGTCACCTCGTTGAATCATGCTGAAACCGTGAAGAGCTCCCAACCCCAGTCACCGAGGTGACCGGTGATCATTTTGTCAATGACTATACCTTCTATTATTATCCATTATTCTTTTTTTTATAATAATAATAATAATGAGAGCTTATATAGCGCGAACCACAGTCAACTGTGCTCTCCGGGCTGTACATATTAACTATGAATAAAAACCATACTATTTAAACATCAAATACATATACCTTCTAACAACAATAACGTAACAATAAACTTACAGCAACACATTATCATTATCATTGTTATGTATTGTTGCGTCATATATGTTATCACCATATTAATGTACAGAACAAGAGAGGTTATACACTTAAACGTTGGCGGGTAGTCAGGACAGACATATGAATAATAATTCTGACACAATTCTGACACAATAGATCAAAACAAGAGCAGCTGCGGCGCAATAAAATGCACAATTATGCGCATACATTTATCAACTGTGCTGTCCCGGACATAGCTGTCGTTGCACCCAATAACTGACAAACTATGTCACCGGTGCAATAGCCACTCGGGCGTTGCACTGCGAGTTACAATAATGTAGGCTGGTCTAGTCTGTCTTTGTGATTCAATTTGCCCTACATGTGTGTGTGTGTGTGTGTGTGTGTGTGTGTGTGTGTGTGTGTGTGTGTGTGTGTGTGTGTGTGTGTGTGTGTGTTGAAATAGGATTTTTGTTGACTTGTTAGTTTGTTCCTAATTTGATTTTGAAGACTACGCCGCGTGGTCGTTAATTTTTTAGAGTGTCACGAAAGAGGGTGTTTTTGTAGGCGTGTTTGGTAAGGGCGATGTCCTGTGGGTTGTCTGGCTGTCGGTCTTTGTATGTCTGTTTGTCTGTCTTTGTCTGACTGTTTATCTGTCTGTCTTTGTCTGTCTTTGTCTGTCTGTCTTTGTCTGTCTGTCTTTGTCTGTCTGTCTTTGTCTGTCTGTCTGTGTCTGTCTGTCTTTGTCTGTCTGTCTTTGTCTGTCTGTCTTTGTCTGTCTGTCTTTGTCTGTCTGTCTTTGTCTGTCTGTCTTTGTCTGTCTGTCTTTGTCTGTCTGTCTTTGTCTGTCTGTCTTTGTCTGTCTGTCTTTGTCTGTCTTTGTCTGTCTGTCTTTGTCTGTCTGTCTGTCTTTGTCTGTCTTTGTCTGTCTGTCTGTGTCTGTCTGTCTTTGTCTGTCTGTCTTTGTCTGTCTGTCTTTGTCTGTCTGTCTTTGTCTGTCTGTCTTTGTCTGTCTGTCTTTGTCTGTCTGTCTTTGTCTGTCTGTCTTTGTCTGTCTGTCTTTGTCTGTCTGTCTGTCTTTGTCTGTCTTTGTCTGTCTGTCTTTGTCTGTCTGTCTGTCTTTGTCTGTCTTTGTATGTCTGTTTGTCTGTCTTTGTCTGACTGTTTATCTGTTTGTCTGTCTGTCTGTCTTTGTTTCTCTGTCTTTCTGTCTGTCCCTCCACCCCCCCCTCTCTCATTTCCTCATTCTCTTTCTGTCTGTTTGCCTGTCTGTCTGTCTGTCTGTCTGTCTGTCTATAATAATAATAATAAGAAGAAGAACATTTATATAGCGCTAAATCAAAAACTTTCGTTAAAAAGGCTTGCTCTAAGCGCTTGACAGCTAAACTAAAACGTCATTCACACTCTTTACAATGATGTACAAGAACTTCATGTCACACTCTTTCATTCAGTATAGCACCATTCACACAGTTGTTATTCTGTACAAGACAATAAGTTAGTCTAACATTTAGAATGTTCATAAGATGAAAACAAGAGAAAACCAGACTGATTAAAACAACTGCTTAGTGCTAACAAAGCATGAATCTTAATGATAACGTAATACATGTTTAACTGTTAAGACCATAAAAAAACCTATATGCTAAAATAACTTCGAACTTTTAAGAACTTCTTATAAGATACACAGCACATCTAGATAAACACCAGAATGATAAAACAAAAGGCAACTCGTTAAAACTATTAAATGCATCAATGTCTAAAACACGAAAGACTCAAATATAAGATACACAATTTTGTATTAGAAGTAAGGACCGGTTGTAAGAAAAGGCTTAGCCTTAAACCTCTATCCTTGAAAAATAAAGTTGCATCATCATCATCATCATCATCATCATCATCATCATCATCATCATCATCATCATCAACATCATCATCATCATCTCTCACTCTCTCTCTCTCTCACTCTCTCTTTCTGTCTGTCTGTCTGTCTGTCTGTCTGTCTGTCTGTCTGTCTGTCTCTATCTCTATGTCTATCTCTATGTCTGTCTGTCTGTCTGTCTGTCTGTCTCTGTATGTCTGTCTGTCTGTCTGTCTGTCTGTCTGTCTCTCTCTCTCTCTCTCTCTCTCTCTCTCTCTCTCTCTCTCTTGTTTTTTGTTTCATGGACATAATTTAGCGCATCAATATTACTAACGTTGATTATTTGCTGATGCTGTTTATGTCCTAAACATGTGGTTTTCCCTATTTTAGGCGAGGGCTGGATGCAAAAAAGTATGAACATGCCAATGCTATAACCCTAGGAAAATAAAGTTGTATCTTATCTTATTTTATTTCTATCTCTGTGTGTATCAAGCCCGAAAATGGAAAGGTTATTGGCCTTGGGAACCATTGCGCTCCACCCTCTATCTGTCTGTCTGTCTGTCTGTCTGTCTGTCTGTCTGTCTGTCTGTCTCTCTCTCTGCCTGCCTTTCTGTCTCTGTCTCTCTCTGTCTATCTCTCTCTCTGTCTATCATTGTTTTGGTCTCTCTGTCATTGTTTTGATCTGTCTGTCTATTTGTCTGTCTCTCTGCCTGTCTCTTTGTCTCTCTGTGTGTATCTCTCACTTTCTCTCTCTCTCTCTCTTTCGCTCTCTCTCTATCTCTCTCTCTCTCTCCAGGGCCAGACTACCGGGGGGGTTATGGGGGTTGCGCAACCCCCCCCCCCCCCTAGCCTAAACATGTACCTCACTTATTTAAAACATTTTTATTATTGTTTATTTTATGCCGTTTCATGCAAGGAGCGACCATTTTCCTATCTCAGAATATGACCTACCCATCAGCTTCAGGGGGTTTTGCCCCCTGACCCCCACAAGGGGCTCTGCCCCTTGACCCCGCAAGGGGGAACATCCCCCTGGACCACCACTGGCAACCCCCCCCCCCTCCTCTTCGCTTAGTCCGGCCCTGCTCTCTATCTCTCTCTCTCTCTCTCTCTCTCTCTCTCTCTCTCTCTCTCTCTCTCTCTCTGTGTATATCTCTCTCTCTCTATATATATATATATATATCTCTCTCTCTCTCTCTCTCTCTCTCACTCTCTCTCGGAAATAAATACATTCAAAGTTATGTAGTTCAAAAACACAAGGCTACGACACGCATAACTTGCATGTTACAGCTTTTATTAAATTCAAAATGTATTGAAAGCTGTAACATGAAAGTTATGCGTGTCGTAGCCTTGTGTTTTCGAACTACATAATTCATAATTGATGTATTCCCGACATTTTTACATGCAGAGCCAGCATGCACAAGGAGCATATCATATCAATAAAACAGCTTTGAATGCAAGGTTTTGCATGATTTCTGGCAGCAACATTTTTCAAGAAGTCTTTAAATACGGGCACTGTGAGCTTTATTTTCAATGATCACTTTTATGTAGCAAAAAGAAGATTATATGAGATACATGTTAGACACCCACTCTCGTTACATCATGCATTTTGAAAAGCTGTTAAAGTGATATTTCCGGACCTACTACCTTTCTTCGTGTTATGATTACCGTAGCTTTTGTGTTATGCTTGCAAAACACGCTGTAGCTATTTATCCGGTGTGAAATATTGCACATTATTTGATGAGGGTAGAACAGGAAATATTTGTGAATCATATACAATGGAACAGTCCTTTTAAGACCTGAACAATCTGAGAACATCAGGTCTCAATAAGGAGGGAGTCTTAAACAAGGAGTACATATACAGAGATAAAGAACATCAGGTCTCAATAAGGAGGCCGAGGGAGTCTTAAACAAGGAGTACATTATACAGAGATAAAGAACAAAAGGTTCCATTTGTGTTCCATTATTTGCTTTTTGTATACGTGACACTAGTTGCAGTCGAACTTAGGACTGAGCCAGACCTGTTCAACCTTTCGGACAGCGTGCATAGATCAGACGACATTAAGGTCACATACGTGACGGTAATGCGCCTGTGCATCTATATGCGTTCGTGTTTCCTTCCTTTTCGGAGCGGTTATGACGACATTGATTGTGTCCATTAGCTGATCTGCAGGAAGACGGCTTCCGTACATATTTAAGCTGGATTAGAACGGATAAATTATGTCGGTCAGAAACAATGCCGTTATTTATGATTTTTTTAACGAATGACGCAAAATAAAATACGAAGGCGTTTAATGGGTTCACTTTAGCCCTACTTGGGCTATGCAGGGACCTATATTAGGTCTATGGCCTATGTGTGGCCTGATCGAGCTACATACAACAAGGCGTTTAATGAGTTCACTTTAGCCTTAATTGGCCTATGTGTGGTCTGATCGCGCTACATACAACAAGGCATTTAAAGAAAGTCACAAAGTTATCACTGTACTGAAAATTGTTTCCATAATACAAAGTAAGTCTTGTCTTAAATTTGAGTATGACCTGTTTCAGAAGCCCCCTCCGTAACAATGAAGGAACGAGTAAGGCAGCCTGTCGGAAATAATTATTTGGTTTCTTTTCTGTAGAAAGTCAGATCTAGGAAAATTAAAGTACAGGTACAGCTCTCAACTTCCTTTTCGTCGAGATAAGTTGCATGGCCACGGAGAAAAATGTGATTGTTTCGATAATTCATCACCGTATACATTTACTTAACTATAGAACGCATTAAAAAAACAATCCACTATTCTTTTTAGAAAGAAACGATTTCATTGAAAACCGATCTCTTTTTTTTTATCACTCAGTGTATAACGCAAAGTTACGAATGAAACGGATAAGTTTGGATAGCCATGTGGAAAAATCTAGCTAAAAAAAAAGGCTTTGTAAGAGTATAAGAGGTCGCTAAGTTACGAACGCAGCGTACTGAGTGAACGAGTATGATATTATAGGAATATATTTTAAAAGAGAATGAAGTTGCTGCTACACCAAAAGCTGTACTCTTTTTGATTTTTTTTTTAATCAGTGTATGAATCAAAACTCAGAACAAAGTTGGCTGGTAGTTGTTGTTCTTTAACGTCCATCCATTCAGCCCGATGCTATGGGCGACCGCACTAACAAAGTGAACATGTATTAGGGTCATATCAGGGCGGTGCTGCTTTGACATATAACGTGCGCCACACACAAGACAGAAGTCGCAGCACAGGCGAAACTGAACGCACTGCATTGTTTCACAATGACCGTAGTCCGCCGCTTGTGCAAAACGGAGTGAAACTGACGAGCCTGTTCAGCGCGGTTGTGGTTTCGCTGAGCTGCATAGTACGCTTTTCTGTACCTCTCTTCGTTTTAACTTTCTGAGCGTGTTTTTAATCCAAGCATATCATATCTATATGTTTTTGGAATCAGGAATCGACAAGGAATAAGATGAAATTGTTTTTAAATCGATTTCGGAAATTTAATTTTGATCATAATTTTTATATTTTTAATTTTCAGAGCTTGTTTTTAATCCAAATAAAACATATTTATATGTTTTTGGAATCAGGAAATGATGTAAAATAAAATGAACGTAGTTTGGTCTGAATCGCTCTACACACACACACACACACACACAGACACACACACACACCACGACCCTCGTCTCGATTCCCCCTCTATGTTAAAACATTTAGTCAAAACTTGACTAAATGTAAAAAGAGAAAAAAGTAGCAAGGAAACAGAAAGTTCGGTCAGCCATGACGGACCGATAAGCTTGAGGTCAAAGCTCGCAGGGTTGACCCGGTGCATAAATCCAGCCTATGTTAATTTTTCCATTCATGTAATTTTATTGACGAAACGTGCATGAAGACTCCCTTTCTTTCCTTTCGTGTTCAAAGTCCATCAACAAGGTTCATAGTGTCAGCTTGTAGTAAAACCAATTGTTACTTTTGATGTGTGTGTGTTTATTGTTTGTTCTTATAATGCACTCAACAAAGTTCATTTTATGTGTGTCTTGTTTGACAAGCTTGTTGACCCCCCGCCACTTCTCCCCCCTCCCCCTCCCTCCCAAATTCTCCCCCACCCCCATCCGCCCTGAGTGTTTCAACCAGTTAACGGGTGTTATGTTGAGATACTTAGAGTTTTGGACCCCGCATCGCCCATTCTGCAAGTTGATACAGTAAGGCCAAAAACCTCTGAACAACAACAACAACAACAACAACAACAACAACAACAACAACAACGACGACGACAAACACCACCGCTACCGGCACAACCACCACCGGACTGCAAGAAACTTGTATGCTTTTCTCCCTTTAATAAGTGTACTTCTTTAATTTGACCAGGAAACTTTTTTTTATAAATTTTTTAAGGGGCTTATTGTCCGTCAGGTCTTAATTGCCTATATTGGACATGAATTGGTTTATACGATTCGAGTTTTACGCCCTCGCGGCTTTTTGATGTTTGCGTGTTTAGGTGGTATTAGCCATCTGCGCTTATGGTAGAATGACCAAGATCTTTAACGTGCCATTGTGGTGACACGGGGGTGGGAGAAGGATACCGTCTCTGGGTCTGCCCATAATGTTTACCCGTGTCCGTCCCGGACCGGATTCGAACCAGCGACCTCTCGATCACAAGTCCAGTGCTCTACCACCTGAGCTACCCGGGCCCCCGGAAACAACATTAAGTTCAGTCTCGGGTATGTATCGAATCAGAAATCTGAAGCCGGGAGTAATCTGAATTCGTAACACCGGCCTTGATTCGGTTTACCAAACCTACCCATCCCCCCCAAAAGCAAGTGTCGGAAGCGACCTTTGATAGATTATCTAATGGTGGGCTGGTACTGTCATGGTCTGAAGATCAAAGGCGAATATATCACTCAACTGGCGAGGCGTTCTAATCAGTCGCAGGAAACAGGTAAAGCAGAAACAAACAGCAGCATCAGTTAATGATTGGAGGCGGGGTGTAGTTTGGGAGCTACAACGGACATGAGGTGACGATAGTGTTGCGATGAGAGTGGTCAAGTGGTCAAGAGTTTGGCGGTGATGGTGCTATTTGATTTGGAATTGTGTATAGAACAATTTATTTATGTATGTTTTTGTGAGGCGTTTAGAGCTGTTTTAGGATTTAGGATATCCTCATTATTATCATTAACCATTGAATCAAGGTCTGAAAGTTTCTCCTTGACTATCTTTCTCATTCGGCTACTGCGCATGCATGGTCTGTTCAGCCTCCATCATTGGTATTGGTGCCAGCAGGACTCGGAGGTGTGTAAACCTATCTATAGTCTACACGTTTGTAATGAATAAAATTACAAGTTTGTCTGCCTATAATTATAATAATAATTAAGTAGATGTGCAACGCCAAGGCACTGCATACCCCAGCGAAAGACAAACCTCTCTCTCTCTCTCTCTCTCTCTCTCTCTCTCTCTCTCTCTCTCTCTCTCTCTCTCTCTCTCTCTCTCTCAAAAGACACCGATAGCCTTGACAACTACAGACCGATATCTATTCTCTCTATACTGTCTAAACCCCTGGAAAAGCATATACACACCCATCTCCTTAAATATGTTGAAGAAAACAATATTTTTCATCCTTATCAATCAGGTTTTCGTCCTAAACATTCATGTCATACTGCCCTTACCCGGCTCTATGATACCTGGCTAAAAGCAATAAACAATCGTGAAATGGTTGGAGCGGTATTCCTTGATCTCAGGAAAGCATTTGACTTAGTTGATCACGCTATTTTGTTAGACAAATTACTTATTTACCTGCAAAATAGCTCATCTGTGTCCTTTTTTACATCATATCTGTCAGATAGGAAACAAGCAGTCTACCTAAATGGTTCATATTCATCACAAGGCACTGTAAAATGTGGAGTCCCACAAGGTTCTATCCTTGGTCCCTTACTGTTTGGACTATACATTAATGATTTACCATTACACCTCAAACAAGAAAATGCTGTACTTGATCTTTTTGCGGATGACTCAACACTTCACAGCAGTAATACAGATATAAATCTCATAAGAAAAGTACTCCAAGAAAGTATAGCAAATATTAATGATTGGTGTAATTGTAACAGAATGGCACTGCATCCTAAGAAAACAAAAAGCATGTTAATAACCACAAGACAAAAACACCAGCGACAGCCTCTGAGCCTTGATCTTATGCATGGTACAGTTAGCATTGCTCGAGTCCATCAACACCGTGTGCTTGGAGTTGTAATTGATGATGAACTTAACTGGCGCTCTCACATTGATACAGTTTATAAACGAGTTTCTAGGAACCTTTTCTTACTTAACAAGCTCTGGTGCGTTGTTTCTGTGGATGCCCTCAAAATGTTTTTCCACGCACACTGTCTCTCTCACATTTGCTATGCATCTACTGTCTGGTGCAATGCCAGTGATGTTCATATAAAGAAAATAAACACACTTCACAAGAGAGGTGTAAAGTTATTAAACCGAGATCCCAATATGACTACTCAAGAAAAATACACTCAACTGAACATTCTTCCGCTACATCAGCAGTTCTTTTTAAATGCTAGTGTTTTCATGTTTAAAATGTACAACCATGAAACACCTTCATACATCCAAGACCTGTTTGAGCGTCCTCCTGGTAGAGCGAGGCTTTTGAATTATACGCTACCGCTCCCACGCATTGATTTGTATAAATCTAGTTTATCCTACTGGGGATCGCTTGTGTGGAATATACTTCCAATGTACTGTAAAACATGTCAAACCCTTTCATCTTTTAAAAAAAATGTTCGAAAATATCTTTGTCAAAAATAATTCTCTCCCTAGGCCCTACGCTTTAAAATCATAACTGTTACTGCATAACATCTTAATCATCATTTTATTAATCAATGAACCACGTTATTATAACTAGTGTTTTATTACTTTTAACCTGATTACAAATTCTTAGTTAATTAGTTATTCGTTTGGCTGTTCAATACATGTTATATAAATATATAATTGTAATGTATAATGTCATGTATGTCTAAAAGGGACAGGTTGGAAGATTAGGCATTGCCTAAAACCTTTATCCCTTTGTATTAAAGTTTTGAATCTGAATCTGAATCTCTCTCTCTCTCTCTCTCTCTGTCTCTCTCTCTGTCTCTCTCTCTCTCTCAAACACACACACACGAACACACACACACATCCCAAGTTACACATGTACACACATAGGCCTACACACGCACTCACTCACTCTCTCACACACACAAAACACACCCCCATACGCACATATAGACAGACGGACATTTTAACACACCTTTACAAACAAACACACATACACACACACATACGCACATGCGCAAACACACACCCATCCACCCACTCTCTCTCTCTCTCTTTCTTTCTCTCTTTCTCTCTTATACAAACAGACACACACCCACACACACACACACACACACACACACACACACACACACACACACACACATGTACATACGCACGCATGTACGCACGCACACACCCACAGACACACACACACACACACACATTGACTCACACAAATCTCATACACACAAAACACACACTTATACGCACATAGACCGGCACGGTTGGCCTAGTGGTAAGGCGTCCGCCCCGTGATCGGGAGGTCGTGGGTTCGAACCCCGGCCGGGTCATACCTAAGACTTTAAAATTGGCAATCTAGTGGCTGCTCCGCCTGGCGTCTGGCATTATGGGGTTAGTGCTAGGACTGGTTGGTACGGTGTCAGAATAATGTGACTGGGTGAGACATGAAGCCTGTGCTGCGACTTCTGTCTTGTGTGTGGCGCACGTTATATGTCAAAGCAGCACCGCCCTGATATATGGCCCTTCGTGGTCGGCTGGGCGTTAAGCAAACAAACAAACAAATACGCACATAGACAGTCGGACACACACACCTTTACAAACAAACACATATACACACTCATACACACACAAACTCATGCACACACACACACATTCACACACACTCTCTTTCTCTCTCTCGATCTCTCTCTCTCAAACACACACACACACACACACACACACACACACACACACACACACACCCACACACCCCAAGTCACACACACACACATACACACACTCACACGCACTCATTCACTCTTTCACAAAAAACTTCATACACACAAAACACACACCCATACGCACATATGGACAGACGGACATACCCACCTTTACAAACAAACACACATACACGCACACACATACCCTTATGCCCACACACACACTTACACACACACGAGTACAGACTAATGCACGCGTGCGCACACACACACACACACACAAACAGTAACACTAACACATGTGCACAAAATGAACACAAACACACACACTGCGCGAGAGAGAAAGACAACAGGGAGACATGACGTCATGATGCATTAATTGACGTCAAAGACTTTCGACCGTGACGTATTCTTCTTACGCGAGCTTTATCCATAGACTTGGAAACTACGGAATTTCTACCCGTCCAAAGCGGCCTTGGGTGGCGTTTGCTGAAAAAATGGGGGCGACTATTGCACCCACCGTATTTTTGTTAGTATGGTCCCACTTTTTGGTGAACTTCCATCTCCAACTGTAGCACGTAGCCGGGCACAAAGAATCCTTCTTTATCATGTATTATTCGGTATGCACATTTCTCAAGTCGATTACAGTATAGCGTTCACGGGATACCTCCAGCTTCGCTGGGATAATAATGGACATTTATTAATCGCCCCTTCTCACAAGAGCTCACGGCGATTTACATATTAATTTCTGCCGTGTGAGATGGAATTGTTTACACAATACATCACGCATTCACATCGGCCAGTAAATCTCAAGCCATTACGGCGAATATTTACTTTTTACGGCCTGTTATTCCAAGTCACACGGGTATTTGGTGGACAATTTTTATCTATGCCTATACAATTTAGCCAGGAAAGACCCTTTTGTCAATCGTGGGATCTTTAACATGCACACCCCAATGTAGTGTACACGAAGGGACCTCGGTTTTTCGTCTCATCCGAAAGACTAGCACTTGAACCCACCACCTAGGTTAGGAAAGGGGGGAGAAAATAGCGGCCTGACCCAGGGTCGAACACGCAACCTCTCGATTCCGAGCGCAAGTGCGTTACCACTCGGCCACCCAGTCGCCACCAGAATTATTGCAAAGTATTAAACAATGGCGACTGCACGTGTGAGGGAACAATAAAGAGACCAAAAAGCAATGTACTCACGTTAAAATGACGAACACGGAACGAATAACAGCGACGTTTCGACCTAAGGGTCTTCTTCAGGCACAAAAACACAAAAATACACACACAAAAAAGAAGAAGAAAGACGATAGAACAGATAAAGAGGAGAATAACTGACAAAACAACTGCACTGCACAAACCAACAAATGACAAAAACAGAGAAGCAAAGGAAGCTACTCGAGGGGAAGCCAACAATAACACAGGCAAGAAAAAAGAGTTGAAAAGCGGCAGTTTTGAGGTCTGTAGACCAAACAAAATGTGGGGGGGGGGGATGAATGGGAACGAAAGAGAAAACTCACGTACCCGTGCGGACACACACACACACACACACACACACACACACGCGCGCGCACACACACACATACACACAAGGTGGAACAGCGGGGGGAAAGTTTAGATGAATGAATTAACGTCGGATGTTAATTCCATCGGGGCAGGTAGTGCCGAGGGATAATATGATGTGGGACTCCCTGAGTTTGCGCTCGAAGGAGTCGCCACGTACTTGCCACAGAGCCATGACTCTGACATGATCAAGTGAGTGATTAACGGCGGTGAAATGAAGGGATACTTAATTGCAAAGTTTAATTGTTAACACTGATTTGTCCAATGTAGTGCTGTGTGTGTATTGCACACCAGATAGGCGTTTTCTATGGAGAAAATTCGCTAGTATAGTCCTATTTGTGCCAACACACTTATGCTTAACTAATTTAGAAGATAGGAGTTACGGGGCTAATACATTCTGGGCAATGGGTTGTATTCGATACGGGAATGGATATCCAATTCCTCGACACATTTGTAATCATTTGCCAATAGCCAGCACATGTATTCCAAATAACTCATACTAGAGGAAGCAATGTCTGTTGAGGTCGAAAAACTGACCGAACAAAACCAAACATCATCCCGCCCAAACCAGGTGCAACAGAGCATCACCGGGTTACTCGAGACTACAACTGATGACGTGTAATCAGCCATCAGCGGTCTCGGCTGCTCTGATCCTCGTGACCTTCACCTTTACTAGTCAATGACGTAGGCCGCATAATATCAACCTGTGACCTTGACCTCCTGTGACGCAGAAAGAGCCTGCATCTGTACCCTACCCTGATGATGGTGATATCGTTCAGTGCATTTGGACTGAATCCAAACAGGTACAGTTAAAACGGCCAGTCAAGGGTCTTACCCAAAGTGGTTGCTATAGACAGGTGGTCGCTGTGGAAAGGTGAATTGCATAGACAGGTGGTCGCTGTGGAAAGGTGAATTGCATAGACAGGTGGTCGCTGTGGAAAGGTGAATTGCATAGACAAAAAACATGTCTTAGATCATTAGGACGGTCGGTCGCATTCTGATAATCATCGGTCCACGCTATCGCTCATGGTCTCTCTGACAGGATGTATAATTACTGCGCGGAATCTATCTAAACAAGAATACAGAGTTATCTCCCAACTGAGACGAAAGTGATTGCAGATTGGCCGACTTCGACAGTGATCTCCGTTCTGTTCTTCACAGTTATGATAAAGACATCGTTCTAAGGTTAAAACAAGTCGAAATGTTGATACTGCTGTGGGAAGGAGACCGTGATATTGTTGCATCACTCCCAACTGGTTACGGAAAAAAGTATTGTCTGCTTCGTAGCCAAAGTTGATTATCACGTGACACTTTTGCCATATTTAGAGTTGTTTGCACAGTAAATACACCCGCGAAAGATAGCTCGCTTGAAACTGTCTTACATATCAATTCCTTTGTAATTTAAAAACAAGTCGCGTAAGGCGAAAATACAATATTTAGTCAAGTAGCTGTCGAACTCACAGAATGAAACTGAACGCAATGCCATTTTTCAGCAAGACCATATACTCGTAGCATCGTCAGTCCACCGCTCATGGCAAAGGCAGTGAAATTGACAAGAAGAGCGGGGTAGTAGTTGCGCTAAGAAGGATAGCACGCTTTTCTGTACCTCTCTTTGTTTTAACTTTCTGAGCGTGTTTTTAATCGAAACATATCATATCTATATGTTTTTGGAATCAGGAACCGACAAGGAATAAGATGAAAGTGGTTTTAAATTGATTTGGACAATTTAATTTTGATAATAATTTTTATATATTTAATTTTCAGAGCTTGTTTTTAATCCGAATATAACATATTTATATGTTTTTGGAATCAGCAAATGATGGAGAATAAGATGAACGTAAATTTGGATCGTTTTATAAATTTTTATTTTTTTTTACAATTTTCAGATTTTTAATGACCAAAGTCATTAATTAATTTTTAAGCCACCAAGCTGAAATGCAATACCGAAGTCCGGGCTTCGTCGAAGATTACTTGACCAAAATTTCAACCAATTTGGTTGAAAAATGAGGGCGTGACAGTGCCGCCTCAACTTTCACGAAAAGCCGGATATGACGTCATCAAAGACATTTATCAAAAAAATGAAAAAAACGTATGGGGATTTCATACCCAGGAACTCTCATGTCAAATTTCATAAAGATCGGTCCAGTAGTTTAGTCTGAATCGCTCTACACACACACACACACACACAGACACACACACACACACACGCACATACACCACGACCCTCGTTTCGATTCCCCCTCGATGTTAAAATATTTAGTCAAAACTTGACTAAATATAATGACACACCATAAAAAATCATTATCGACGATCGCTAATCTGCTTTAATTATCAATAACACATTACGAGAAGCTCTAAGTATGTACAACAACAAAAAAGTCGATTTCTTACCCACAGAAAGAAAACCAAGGCATCCTGTCAGGGATAAATGAGACCCGAAGGAAAGTAACTCATTTTGACCTGAGTTCAGGATGGGTCGGTCGTTGCTGGCAGGTGCTCGCTTTCGAGAGAGATATTCGCAAGGGCAGGTTACATTGCACTGTACCTCTCAATGAGAGAAGTAAGGGAGAGAGCTCTACATTTGGCCTGGACACATCAGTGGCAATGTCTCCGATAATCTGATTTGCCGATTAATAATTAGTTTTAACGTCCTCTTGGAACCAATTGGCCTATCTTGGGACAAGTAGAGTTAATATGCTTTATGGGGGGACAGGACACTGGACAAACAGAGAACACCTGGTCACGTGATATATAAGCATTTGCTTGAGTGCGTGTCCTAGCTGTGTGTTTCGAACTGTTCATGCGAAGAAATTCTGAATAAAATTTTGTTTAAACCAAACAGAGAACACATAATGATCGTGTTATAGATCTGGAAGTCTGTTGTTGCGATATTTCAAAATGGGGATGGAAGTAAAGATTTTGTTGGGGTTGTTGCCTTTGTGTACGCAGAATATGGTTGGAGTGGAGCTGTTGTGTAAGCTTATTTGCTTTTTATTTGTGTAAAATATTTTTTAGACTTTTGGATAATGCCAAAATAACTAAATGAATAACTGGCTGAATAAGTAAATAGATACATTACTGGTAAAGTAATACAATAAAAAAGATTAGAATCTTTATTTAGCCGAAAATATTGAAATAACTTGCTAAAATAATATATCAGAATGGGGAACTTAAGTTCAGGTAGGAGGGCAGTATGTGCTTTAGCCGATAATCTGTGATTCCACGCCCTTAAAGGAATTTGACAGTTGAAATTTACTCTGAGAACGAGTTTACATTAATTAATTATATAAATCGGTTCTAGTCTTCTTCTTCTTCTTCGTCTTCTTGTCGATCGCCTTTTACACTCGGGTACATGTATGACACTGGGCGAAAAATCGCGTTTTGGCACTATAACTTGGCATATAACATCAAACATCAAGTTAATCAACTGAATTGTGTGGCATTATACCTATGCAATTCATGTCACATTAGAAAAACTGCCGTAACGCAACACAATTTCTGAGATTTTAGTGTAATGCAAAACACGGTAAAACATCGAGTTTTGGCGTGTCTGCGTTTTGGATGTTTTCGCTTTAACGCCATCAAAACTTGACATGTTGCATGTTACAGACTTGCTGTAACATGGTCTAACATGATGTTTTGACTGTCGCAAAACGCGCTGAAATTCCAGGCAATATCGCAGGGATAACTCCAACAAAACCCAATTAAAATCTGGCGTTGTCGTGAACACCAAAATGTAATAAACCCATTGAAACTTGAAGTTTTGTTGGGATTTTGAGTAATTTTGCAAGTTACAAAACGCCACTTTTCGCCCAGTGTCAGCTGTGAAGATGAAGCTGGTGGTCTTGTGTAGAGCCTCCACAGGTTCGTACAGTTTGAGGGTCGTCGGTCTGGACGAAGTCTCACTCCGCAGGGACTGGAGTCTCCTGTTAATGACACCATCGTGTTCGTGTAAGCGATCAGATGCACCGCCACAGAACATGATTATTCTGTCCGGGGTTTTACATTGGACAAGAGCATCATTTCAGTTGGGCACAACGAAAGCGGAGTGAAGCTGACTATGCTCTCAGAGTATAGTGTGGGGAACCCAAATGGGCACAACGAAAGCGGAGTGAAGCTGACTATGCTCTCAGAGTATAGTGTGGGGAACCCAAATGGGCACAACGAAAGCGGAGTGAAGCTGACTATGCTCTCAGAGTATAGTGTGGGGAACCCAAATGGGCACAACGAAAGCGGAGTGAAGCTGACTATGCTCTCAGAGTATAGTGTGGGGAACCCAAATGGGCACAACGAAAGCGGAGTGAAGCTGACTATGCTCTCAGAGTATAGTGTGGGGAACCCAAATGGGCACAACGAAAGCGGAGTGAAGCTGACTATGCTCTCAGAGTATAGTGTGGGGAACCCAAATGGGCACAACGAAAGCGGAGTGAAGCTGACTATGCTCTCAGAGTATAGTGTGGGGAACCCAAATGGGCACAACGAAAGCGGAGTGAAGCTGACTATGCTCTCAGAGTATAGTGGGGGGGACCCAGCTGGGCACAACGAAAGCGGAGTGAAGCTGACTATGCTCTCAGAGTATAGTGTGGGGAACCCAAATGGGCACAACGAAAGCGGAGTGAAGCTGACTATGCTCTCAGAGTATAGTGTGGGGAACCCAAATGGGCACAACGAAAGCGGAGTGAAGCTGACTATGCTCTCAGAGTATAGTGTGGGGAACCCAAATGGGCACAACGAAAGCGGAGTGAAGCTGACTATGCTCTCAGAGTATAGTGTGGGGAACCCAAATGGGCACAACGAAAGCGGAGTGAAGCTGACTATGCTCTCAGAGTATAGTGTGGGGAACCCAAATGGGCACAACGAAAGCGGAGTGAAGCTGACTATGCTCTCAGAGTATAGTGTGGGGAACCCAAATGGGCACAACGAAAGCGGAGTGAAGCTGACTATGCTCTCAGAGTATAGTGTGGGGAACCCAAATGGGCACAACGAAAGCGGAGTGAAGCTGACTATGCTCTCAGAGTATAGTGTGGGGAACCCAAATGGGCACAACGAAAGCGGAGTGAAGCTGACTATGCTCTCAGAGTATAGTGTGGGGAACCCAAATGGGCACAACGAAAGCGGAGTGAAGCTGACTATGCTCTCAAAGTATAGCGTGGGGAACCCAAATGGGCAAACGAGCTCACACGTCACCAGAATGTCTGGAACGCTGAAGAAGAAGAAGAAGTTGGGCATATAATTATTGAGGGTTCCCTGGCTGAACCTACTTTCTTTTTTCACACCAAAAGATAAAGATCGACTTGACCTTTACCGTAAACTCTCATTTCACGTAAAAGCCATTTTTGTAGTGTTTGACTTAAAGACTCAAATATTTTACTGTCGTTATAAAAACAGTAGTGTGGCAAATCCCGGTCTTGAGGAATTTACTTTTCCTCTTTTGTAACGGCTATCCCCCACTTCCTCACCTGGTTTTTCCGTGTTGCTACCCGCGTAGGAAAAACTCGAACAAGCAGAAATAGCGTTTGCTCACAGAATGTTTTGTACGGTGTATAGGAATCGGTCTGTCCGTCTGTTTGTCTGTCTGTTTGTTTGTCTTCTGATAAGACGTGTATCTCTGGTACTCTGGGTTCAATTGGGCTGACATTTGGTGAGTAGCTTGTTGTTTTTTCCACCGCAAGTGTATGTATAAATGCACTAAGGCCGAATTCAACTGGACAGCGCATGGACGAGGATATGTCCACCTCCTCCCCTCCACCTTCGCTCAACTTTAGACTGGTCAACTGGGTTCTTAGCTGCCGGTGTAACACGAGAAAATTACTCCCACGAGATTTTTACTCCGGAGTAAAAATTTCGTACGAAAATGTTACTCCCTTTACGAAAAAAATACTCCCCCTTTACACGAGAAAATTACTCCTCACGACAGGTGAGTTCCGAGTTAACATTTCGTACACAAATGTTACTCCCCTGACGAATAAAAAAACGAATAAATTACTTCACCCTAACACGAGCAGATTAACTTCCCATGCCAGGTGTACGAAATTTTTACTCCCTTGTCCCCTGTGAGTCTTGGTGGTGGAAGGAGGGTAGCGCGACATTCAAGTTTCAAGTTTCAAGTTTCAAGTTTTTTATTAGTCCATAACCCCTGGGGGCATTTTGAACAATAAATACAATCAATACAATCATGATATATGCTAATATAATAAATAAATAAAAATTAAAAAGATTGCGCGAGATCACAGATTTGCATTATCCCTTCGCCCGCATCCCATTTTCGCGTACGAGATTTTTACTGGAAATGAAAAAAATGGGGAGTACAAATTTCGTGGACGGAGTAATTTTTTCGTGCCTTGGGGAGTTCTTTTCTCGTACGAAATGTGTACTCGGAGTAAGAATTTCGTACACAATTTTTACTCCGGAGTAAATTTTTTGTGGAGTAAAAATTTCGTGTTACACCGGCGTCGCCTTGAAAAAAGTCGTAAAGGGAAACGTAACTGGTGCACGTAAAAATGTACTCTGTGTGTGTGTGTGTGTGTGTGTGTGTGTGTGTGTGTGTGTGTGTGTGTGTGTGTGTGCATGTGTGTGTGTGTGCGTGTGTGTGGTTTTTGCTGTTGTTGTTGTTGTTGTTTTCACCGGCAGTTAGATATCATGTAACATTGCGTTTAGCAACTCACCCGGACAACGCATGGATGATTATATGTCTACCCCAGGGCTTCCCCCGCCCGAACGGTCAGTCAGCTAGTTCCGTCGCTACCGGTTTCGCCTTGGACAAAGCACACACTCGTGCAAGGGGGAGTAACATTGTGCAAGCAATATGTTTTCTGTTTTTCCTCCGGCACGGTTGTGGCATGTACGACTGCGCAAAGGCACTCAACCAACAAATCATGGAGGATTATCAGTCTCAAAATAGCTCGGCCAAACACACAAATAGCCCTCGATCAAGATCAAACAGCAACACACGAGCCACTCTCGCCTAAAATAACCCAATTAGGCACGCGTGGCGTAGGAACCGGGGGGAGGGGGTTGCAGCTGTAGCCTGACCATACTTCCTTCTTGCGCGGTATGGTCAGAATATCGCTGTTCGATCACTTAGTATTACTGTAATTAGATTCAGTCTACCCAAATACTGGCGCTCCAAGTCTAATTCATCTTCTTTGTTTTCTCGTGTACACACGGAGGAGGATAAGGCACTTACAGGTCTGCACGTAAGTTGACCTGGGAGATATGAACAATCTCCACCCTTAACCCACCAGGCGGCCGCGACCGGGATTTGAACTCACGACCTTCCGATTAGGAGGCCGATGTCTTATCCACTAGGCCACTGCGCCCGTTTATTACAATGTTTGTTATTGTTAATGTACAGGAGACTGCCTGGTTCCGCATCACTTTCACTAACTGTTTTATCCAACGCTTTTGATTACAATACAATACAATACAATAATCTTTATTCATCTCTAAAAGAGAAATTACAAGCTTGACTGTGTGTCTGTAAAATCAATCAATTAATCAATCAATCAACCATGCATGTAGTAACATTCGCATCGCATATTCACGTCATATCGTTACACGCAAACATTGTACCCACACACTTACTAAAATAAGCCTACAAATAGAAGCAATGCATTGCCTGTTTAAAAATTATATCACATTGTCATTATCACCTTATCACACTTTAACCACATTATCTTCTCACACTTGTATCCTATAAGTCAATATAACTAACAACAGAGAAAAACAACTGATAAAAGGATGTAAAGATTATGCCGTTGTCAGAGCGACAGCACCAGCACCTAGCGCCCCACCTGAGAGTTGAAGATGTGAATTGCAGATGGAATGAATGAGTTTCTGTAGCGTGTGGTTCTTGTGTATGGCTGTCTAAATCTTAAGCTTCTGTCTATCCGTCTGCTGTCAAGTTCAGGTCTGAATGGGTGCGTGTCATCGGTCAAAATCTTCTGTAGCCTGTCAGTCAGTCGTCGTTCCTGCGTTGATGCAAAAGTGTCCTGCTTCCTCCCAACTACCCCACCTGCTTTCTTAATGAACTTCTCTAATCTATCCCTGTCCTACTTGCTGATGCTGCCACTCCAACACACGGATCCAAAGTACAGCACACTATTGCAGGTTGAAGTATAAAACATCTGGAGAATCTCTTGTCTAACATTAAAAGATCTGAGTTTTCTCAAAAAGTACAGGCGGGAGTGGAGCTTCTTCACAATAGCATCAAATTAGCAAAATCAGACCGGACCTCCTCTGAATATTTTCCTTCGTCTCTGTAGTAGGCAGGCCCCTGTTTGTGAGAAGGTACCGAAAGGGTGCATCTAAGGATTAACTTTATGAATGAAACTCGGTCTGACCAAGTAGGAGCTGACGGAATTTTCCACTCTCTCGTACTGGACAAATATGGTCCAGCCAATCATGTTCGATTATATTCCATTGATCCGACTGAAGGAGCTCTGCAGTACACGCGTCAATGGACGTGTAGGTAATTAACGACGACCTTTACAAAGAGGGTGCATGTGTATAGTCCGTAATCATAATCAACGGACCTGACACAAAAAAAGAAACAAAAAAAGTTGTTGGCATAATTATGCCATGAGATCAGTGCGTGTTGCCCTCAGGTAACGTTACGCTTCGTTGCGCGAGTTTGACCTTGGTGAATGAATGGGTATCTTAGCATATCTCGGTGAAACAAACAACACTTTCTTTCTCCGTCTTAACAGCTAGCTGGTGATTTGTGGTTAGAGAATTGAGAGTAAGATAGAGATGTTGTGCAAACTGTATTTGCGTGGTCTTTGCTGCTTAAAAAATAAGCTCAGACTCACGGTTAGCTCTTGACACATTTTTTTTTCAGAATTCTTGTGGGTTGTTTTCGGACTATCCGTTCCCTATGTAAGGTCAGCGGTTTAATTTGATTGCTCTGATTAGCAAAAAAATGTTGCTGACTGTGATTAAAGAAGGAAAAAAAGCTTACAATCACGTTGTTTTGCTGGACTACCCGATGCACTTATTCCGAGCTTCTTGATTGGTTTCGGACATCCCGCTCCTCCTTTGCGGTCAGCGGTTAGTTGTGATAGCGCTAATTACCCCAACAATGTGGCTGACTGTGAGGGGAAAGCACACACAAGCACGCACGCACGCACGCACGCACACACACACACGCGCGCGCATGCACGCTTGCACACACACACACACGCGCACGCACGCACGTACGCATACACACGCACGCACACACACACGCACACACACACACACACACGCACATACGCACGCACACAAACACACACACACACACACACACACACACAAGCACACACCTCACTCGTGCTACATAGCGATCATGATCACGCCCACGCACAACAACAATTAACATTAAGTCATTGCTGCAAAGCATTCGGGCAAAAAGATTGCGGTTAAGAAATCAGCTGGACAATCCATACTAGCTTTGGTCTGCATTCCG
>NC_090250.1:5419750-5456243 GCF_037325665.1 Littorina saxatilis | reverse complement strand
CCTCCCTGCATTCCGGTGATCGTGGGACAGTCAAGGATATATAGCTTGTGGTAAAGTGGTCAGCACCAAATTGACACCTAATTCCACAAAGTCTTAGCCGGACAATGTCCACCTGCATGCAGAAGGGGAAAGGTTGCACAACAGCTGACCATGCAGTCTGTAAAAACAGACGAGCAACCATGGCGGTATTGCGGTCACTCATTCACACACAAACTGACAGACAGACAGACAAACAGACAGACACACACACACACACACACGCAGGCACGCACACACAAATACCTTCCCCCAACTCACAGATAAACATACTTTTACCTACCCCATAAATAACTTATATTTCTCAAGGTCACAAACACATGCACTCACAAATTTTTTTTTACAGAGAGACAGACACAGAAACACACCCACAGAAACACACACACACACACACACACATGCACCCTCAACCACACACACTTCACTCATGCTATCGTTCACGCATACACACTCCCACGCACAAAAACAAATGCATGCAGGCAAAAACATTGCGGTTAACAAAATCAGCTGGACATTCTTTTGAAGCTTTAGTCTGCATTCCAGTGACCGTGGGATAGTCAAGATTATTGGTCAATTGGTCAATTGGTCAGCACCAAACTCCCCCGGTTCCAAAGAACCCTAAAGGGACGATGTCCACACGAACACATGTACATAGGTAATAATTGCACGGTTACAAAACAGCTGACCATTGGAAAGAACAGGTAAGCGATCAGCTTTGATTGTACTTTCTGTTGTAGTCGGATAAAGAGGTCTTTGACGCTCAAACAAAGAGAAAAGAGATGGGGAAAGATTATGTTGGGTGGATACTAGGGAGGGGGGGGGGGGCTTGGATCGGGAGAAGTATGGAGAGAGAGAGAGCGAGAGAGAGAGAGAGAGAGAGAGAGAGAGAGAGAGAGAGAGAGAGATACATAGACAGAGACAGAGACAGAGACAGAGAGAAAGACAGACAGACAGACAGAGAGACAGACAGAAAGAAAGACAGAGAAAGAGAGAGGAAAGGGCCACGGAGAGAGAGAGAGAGAAGGGTCAAGGGAGAAGTAGAATAAATACATGGACACTACAAGAACACCACCACCACCACCGCCACCACCAACACCACCACCACCACCACACATCTACAGCCTCGTTGGTTTCTGTTGAGAATGGATAGTGTTTTTCTGTCTTCAGAATGACTGTCGTAACTGACATCTTTAGTACTGTACCATGCTACAACCACTGACCGCTGTCCCCAATCAATGCTGCACAGCTCACGTAACGCCTTTCAAGGTCGTATCTTCCGATCCCCTCGTTTCATGAGATCGCGTGGTGATCTTGAAGACGGTTCACATGTGTATGCAAAGAAGTAAATCTTGATATATAAATAATTACCGACGAGTTTTGATTGTGTACGCCAGAGGATCAGCTGCCCCCCCCCCCCCCCCCCCCCCCCCCCCTCGCTGCGCATGCCACACAGTGCACAATCTCTCCCCTCTCTTCGTGCGAGTTCGTGGTGGTCTTAAAGATGGTTTGAAGGCCAAAGAAATAAATACACCTTCATTACCACCGACCAGTTTTGATTTGTTTCTCCTCGCTGCACATGCCACTCAGTGCAGATCGGTAACGCAGTGTGTCCTTGCTGTCCTCTGCTTCCGTTGCTTGACCACTATCTGGACACGTTGCATGCAGCGTCTGACTTATTTCCCGTGCCAAGTTGAGTGCATAACTATAGATCGAACAAAAGGGGGAACAACCACTCAGAAGAAGTTATTGGCACCTTTCACTGCACACCCGAAGACTTCGCGCATTTTTACCGAAAACTCAGTACCAAAGCTTCTAGCAGTCAGCTTCCCGAAGTCGACTCCTCCCAATTCATTTGAAGCTTAAAGGCGAGAGCGCCCTACAACTTTGAAACTTACCAGAACCTGCTGCTCGGCTGCTGTCTGCGCAGATGAATGTTTTTGTTGTTGAATTACTGTCTGTGCAGATTGTATTTGTTTAAAAAATAATGTTGAACGTGAGTGTCAGACGGGCGCAATGGCTTGGTGATAAGCCGCCGGCCTCCAAAGCGGAAGGTCGTGGGTTCGACTGAATCCCGGCCGCGCCAGGTGGAGATTTTTCCGATCTCCCAGGTCAACTTATGTTCAGACCTGCTAGTTCCTTATCCCCCTTCGTGTGTACACACACGCACAAGACCAAGTGCGCACGGAAAAGATCATGTAATCCATGTCAGAGTTCGGTGGGTTATAGAAACACGAAAATACCCAGCATGTTTCCTCCGAAAGCGGCGTATGGCTGCCTAAATGGCGGGGTAAAAACGTAAAATGAATCCAGCGGCGTGCAAAAACACGAGTGTACGTGGGAGTTTTAGCTAATGAACGCAGAAGAAGAAGAAAAAGAAGAACGTGAGTGTCCCTCCGAATTCCTAGGCAACTTCCTTACCCCCAAAAGCCTCCCACCACACCCCACCCCCCTCCCACCACACCCACCCCCCTTCCAACGCCACCCCACCTCCCCCACCCAACTATCTTCGAGCTGATCTTTGCTCAAACGTGTATCTGTTTTTACTGGGACCTGCCGCGGTTTATTTTCACACTCAAAAGTTCAGGTCGGTGATGTGGACTCGGTGTATTTACTCGCGCCGGGGTACCTTTTCACTGACAAGTTTAAACTTTTGGAAGGTAAAACACACAGGCCGTGGGTATCTTGTTGCCGACAAGACTCTTAGGGACTGCCACACACGTTGTTGTGTGACTCTGTGACGCTGCGTGCACGTGGGGCTCCGTGTTGTTCAGGGGGTTACCCCCTCCCCCTCCCTCCCCCCGGGATATTTTGTTTTCTTGGAGGTGATCAAGATTTGTTTTACAATATTTCAAAAAACAAAAGGATACAAAAAGACATGATCTTTTTAGAACCTTCTACGTTTTTACTGTAATAGACCAACACGAAACTAGGTTTTTACTGTAATAGACCAAAACGAAACTAGGTTTGTACTGTAATAGACCAAAACGAAACTAGGTTTTATCATGGCTTCTGCCCTGTAAACTGAGAATGAAACAAACTTGCATCGGTCCTGGATAGCTATGAAAGCTGTAGTGACGATAAAATAACACTAAATAACCAACTAACCAACCAACCATGTTATCACGCGGTGTTGCCACGTGATGTTGTCACGTGGTGATAGGGTTTTGTACAAGACTAGTGGGGATTGGGTATTTTTTCGTTGCACTCGACATTCGGAATGTCACCTGTTGTATTTATCAAAAATCAATGAATCCTCATCTCAAATCTTGGTTTAAAAATGTTTTTATTCGTAAGCACTAGGACATTCGTTTGGTTATCTATATATCTAATAATAACTCCTCATCTGGAACCTTGTTTCTTATAGTATCTCTGTGAATTCTTGGAACTTCAGATACAACTGGAATCTGGCGATTGAGATAGTGAGATCTGAGAAAAAAACACACCCCAGCAATAACAACAGCAACAAAAATTTAAAAAAACCGGATGCGATAACAGTTCATGCGTGTCTTACGTATGCCTTTCCCTAACAGTTTTCTGCTACCTGCGTCAGTGACTGCGATGAAGCACACTATGTGACGCACGTCTTACACAATTCTTGAGTGGATCGTTAGAAGACTTCAAAAACAAGAAAAAAATAAAATAAAAATTGCACATGGTTTTTGCACAATTAATTAACATACTCAATAACGCGTTGATCCACGATGACAATCTCGAAGTTTCAAATGGCAACCTTTCAGTGTCTAAATCCAAAAACAAATAGACTGCCAGCGTTCCAACTTATAACATTTTAGAAACTCAGTATGCCACTCAAAGTTATTCACACACACACACACACACACACACACACACACACACACACACACACACACACACACACACACACACACACACACACACACAAACAAACACACACACATTAGAATCACAATAGTAAAATGCAATCCCATAGTCCGGACCGAACCACATATTACTTTGTAAAAGTTTCAAAGAAATAGCTTCGAAAATGCCGCCGCCACAGTGCCTCATCAACATTTTTGGAAAAGCAATCTCAATGACGTCATCAAATAGCGCTCTAAAAATAAACGGAGAAAAACATCACAAGCTCGAGTAACTCTAAAAAAACCTTTTTTGAATCAGTTTTCATAAACATCCGTCGGGTAGTTTCTGAGAAATGCTTTTTAAACACACGCACGCGCTCGCACAGGAAAAGGCAAACTTCCCCTCCGCCGAAATGTCACCATAAAAACGGGGCGACCTCGGGGCGAAAATGGAACGATACAGGGAGTAGTGACTTTGGGTGATGAGACTATATGGGGCGAAAGGGAACAGGGTCGAAGGGCAAATGGGGCGAAAGGGATTGCTCCGCCAGACTGCGCCTTTGCATGACTACACACGGAAGACGGCGTGGGTCCATGTGGACCCATGATTCTCAAAGAAGCAGTGGCGTGGTGGTAAGACGTCGGCCTCCTAATCGGGAGATCGTCAGTTCGAATCCCGGTCGCTGCCGCCTGGTGGGTTAAAAGTGGAGATTTTTCCGATCTCCCAGGTCAACTTATGTGCAGACCTGCTGGTGACTTAACCCCCTTCGTGTGTACACGCAAGCACAAATCCAAGTGCGCACGAAAAAGATCCTGTAATCCATGTCAGAGTTCGGTGGGTTATAGAAACACGAAAATACCCAGCATGCCTCCCCCGAAATCGGCGTATGCTGCCTGAATGGCGGGGTAAAAACGGTCATACACGTACAAATCCACTCGTGCTAAAACATGAGTGAACGTGGGAGTCTAAGCCCATGAACGAAGAAGAATAAAAAGCAAAAACGTGCATACCCCTTTGCAGACGGTGTGGGTCCGCTTTGACCCACATTTTTTGTACTGTGACAAGTACCGGAAATGACCTGTCGCCTTGTTTGTGTGTGACCTAACATTTTAGGAAAAGAAAGTAGTTAGGGTGCCTGAAACATTCCATACAGTTAATGAGATATCGGGATTTAAAGACCCTTCTGGGTCTGTATGGACCCACAATGTCCGGCGAAGGTTAAACTTTCACATCGACAAACCCCGAGAATGCAAACAACAAAACTCACAGCGGTAAAGATCAGCAACTCGACTCCGCTAAGTTCTGGTGGGGACGAACGAAGAGACTAGTGACATACAGTATACACAGACACACATGTCGCGCGATGCGAAATAAGTACATTTTAAACAATCAGTCGAACTCACAGAATGAAACTGAACGCACTGCACCGCTGATCGCTTGAAGTGACAAATCAGTATAGCGCAGTACATGTGTAGTAACAGAGAGGGATTATGATAAAGAGAGAGAGAGAGAGAGAGAGAGAGAGAGAGAGAGAGAGAGAGAGACAGAGAGACAGACAGACAGACAGAGAGAGACAGAGAGAGACAGAGACAGAGACAGAGACAGACAGACAGACAGACAGACAGAGACAGACAGACACAGAGAATATGAGAGGATAACACGTCAACATATCAGAAACTTAAGAAGAAAAGAACCAGACACCAATTGAACAAACACAGACAGTCTTTCACCTTTAACCTTCCACCACGATCAAGCACAACCTTGCAAACAACAATACAATGCAATGAGAAATCACGAGCAACCCGACACTGCTGACAAAACCTTCGAGGAAGCAAGAATCGTGGGAGGGGGAGGGGGAGGAACAAGGAAAGAAAAGAGTGGACGAGCGCCAGGCATTTCCTCCCGTATTGTTCAGTCTCGTGCCGCTTCCAAGATCAAAGAAAAAGCCGATGAGACCGCCAGGTGAAAGGGCTACCTGGAGAGGACAGGTAACACTTGTACCTGGGCCAGGTAACAAAGTGTGCGGGGGTGGCGAAAGCAGTCACTGTTGACCTCTTCCGGCAAAAACAAGACTTCACACGTCGCCGAAAAGAGAATGGGAGAGGGTGGGAAAGAGAGATAGGAGGGGAGGAGGGGGGGGGGGGGGGTAGGGAACAGATATATATATATATATATAGAGAGAGAGAGACAGAGAGAGAGAGAGAGAGAATGTGTGAGAGAGAGAGAAAGAGAGAGAGAGAGAGAGAGAGAGAGAGAGAGAGAGAGAGAGAGAGAGAGAGATTGGCTCTAGAGTGAGAGGAAGAGAGAGAATGGCTGTCGTGTAGCTATATGTCGTGTATGTGTGTGTGTGTGTGTACGTGTGTGTGTGTGTGTACGTGTGTGTGTGTGTGTGTGCACATGTGTGTGTGTGTGTGTGTGCACGTGACTGTGTTTACATACCAGCGTGCGTGTGTGTGCGTGTGTGTCAGACATCAAAATGCACCAAATCTGTCCCTATCATATAACCCCTCAGGCAACACCAATGACATATTGTTAAAACTTTAAACTCCTTCCTCTTCCGAGCCCCGGAGAATGTCGTGTTGATTATTGCCTGGGACCCATTTGCCAATTAGATCAAATAAGTCACGTGATACCTACCTGACAGATGATTTTGTCGGGCAATGAATGCATTGATTTCAAATTAGGAGCAACTGCTGAATGTTAATTGAGGGGTGGAGGTCATACAGTGGATTCCCCCTTTTAAGACCTAAAACAAACCGGAGAAAATCAAGTTTTAAAAGGGGGGGAGTCTTAAAATGGGGGTCATTTTACAGACAATCTGAGATAACATGGTCTTTAAAAGAAAAGAGTCTTAAAATGGGGGGTTTCACTGTATTGCAAAAAGGTGGAGTGGCTCTCTTTGACTACAACCCCTCCACTTTGCCCCTCCCCCCCCCAAAAAAAAAAAAAAAAATAAATAAAATAAAATACACGCGAAACCCAACAGAGTTTTCTGCTTTTATGCACACATACAATAATTGTAGTAATAAAATAATTAGTCTGTGCAGAAGCCTATCATATTTATCATGTATATCATATATTGTATTGCATTGTGTCGCATCGTATCGCATTGTATTTTGGGGGCTCGTAGGATATTGTATTGTATTGTATTGTATTGTTTTGTACTCCAACTTTTCATCTTTGGAATAATAGAGTTTATCTGATTGATTTCATTTGACTGTATGAGGTCAAACCACATCATTTGCTACTAACAATATTGTATTGTGTTGTATTGTATTGTATTATACTATATCAAATTATATTATGTTGTGTTGTATTGTGTTGTGTTGTGTTGTGTTGTGTTGTGTTGTGTTGTGTTGTGTTGCGTTGCGTTGCGTTGCGTTGCGTTGTATTGTATTGTATCGTATAGTATCGTATCGTATTGTATTGCATCGTACTGCATTCGGCCACCTGCTACCGGTTTTGTTTACTGCATTTTACTGTCAAAGCCAGCGAAGCGAAACCGCCTCCACCGCTTGTTTAGGAGATTCCTCGTCCCCACTGTTGTTTCACATACATACATCATTAGTCTACTCGTCAGACACCTGTCATGTTGTCTCATAACGACTACCGCCGCCACTTTCCCGCCAACACGCCGATACGGTTTGGTGGCATGCAACATCCGCGATCGTCACATACCGTGACGCTGTGTGCAAGTGGGGGACATTCCAGGCGTGGCGGAAATTCTGGGTCAACCCGTGTGGGATCCCCTCCCGCTCACCTAGAGTGCTGGGGACACGCGGTCACTCTCCGAGTATGGATCTTGAGTGTGACTTTCTACCCCCCCCCCCCCCCCTGGTGACACCCCCCCCCCCCCCGTAACACCCCCCCCTTCCCCTCTATTATCCTACCCCGCTATCTCTCTTCTCACCCCTATTTCTACTGCCGCCCTCGACTCGAGTCATTCAGAATTACCACGAGCGTTGAATTATGAATCGGAGGCTCCCCTCCCGCGTTGCTTGCTAAAAGAAGAGTCCTTCCCGGGTAAAAATGTTTCTGTCGTATTTAAAATCATGTCCCTAACAGGTCCTTGTTACTTGTTAGGACGTACAACAGAAATAGACAGTACGGGTAAAAAAAAAATTGGCGATCCGCCGTCTGAAATCTGCGGCTTGAGGTACGGCCATCCTGCCGCTTGAGGTACGGCCATCCTGCTGCTTGAGGTACGGCCATCCTGCCGCTTGAGGTACGGCCATCCTGCTGCTTGAGGTACGGCCATCCTGCCGCTTGGACACATGCAACAAATCAACAGCCTGACAGCTTTCTGTTCAGGATTTGCACTTTTGTATGAATTAAATTAATTAATTAATTAATTAATTAATTATTGTCAATAACAACGTTCCAACAACTTACCTTTCTTGTTTTTTGATTCTGAATGTTGGGACGTTGGCATGCAGTCTCTTTGTTTTTGGATTTATGAATCAATTTGTTAAAAACCCACTGTCGTGTCAATCAGCAATTAAATTCGTTAAAAACCCACTGTCGTGTCAATCAGCAATTAAATTTGTTAAAAACCCACTGTCGTGTCAATCAGCAATTAAATTTGTTAAAAACCCACTGTCGTGTCAATCAGCAATTAAATTCGTCAAAAACCCACTGTCGTGTCAATCAGCAATTACATTCGTTAAAAACCCACTGTCGTGTCAATCAGCAATTACATTCGTCAAAAACCCACTGTCGTGTCAATCAGCAATTACATTCGTTAAAAACCCACTGTCGTGTCAATCAGCAATTACATTCGTCAAAAACCCACTGTCGTGTCAATCAGCAATTACATTCGTTAAAAACCCACTGTCGTGTCAATCAGCAATTACATTCGTTAAAAACCCACTGTCGTGTCAATCAGCAATTACATTCGTCAAAAACCCACTGTCGTGTCAATCAGCAATTACATTCGTTAAAAACCCACTGTCGTGTCAATCAGCAATTACATTCGTTAAAAACCCACTGTCGTGTCAATCAGCAATTACATTCGTTAAAAACCCACTGTCGTGTCAATCAGCAATTACATTCGTTAAAAACCCACTGTCGTGTCAATCAGCAATTACATTCGTTAAAAACCCACTGTCGTGTCAATCAGCAATTACATTCGTCAAAAACCCACTGTCGTGTCAATCAGCAATTACATTCGTCAAAAACCCACTGTCGTGTCAATCAGCAATTACATTCGTCAAAAACCCACTGTCGTGTCAATCAGCAATTACATTCGTCAAAAACCCACTGTCGTGTCAATCAGCAATTACATTCGTCAAAAACCCACTGTCGTGTCAATCAGCAATTACATTCGTTAAAAACCCACTGTCGTGTCAATCAGCAATTACATTCGTCAAAAACCCACTGTCGTGTCAATCAGCAATTACATTCGTCAAAAACCCACTGTCGTGTCAATCAGCAATTACATTCGTCAAAAACCCACTGTCGTGTCAATCAGCAATTACATTCGTCAAAAACCCACTGTCGTGTCAATCAGCAATTACATTCGTTAAAAACCCACTGTCGTGTCAATCAGCAATTACATTCGTCAAAAACCCACTGTCGTGTCAATCAGCAATTACATTCGTCAAAAACCCACTGTCGTGTCAATCAGCAATTACATTCGTCAAAAACCCACTGTCGTGTCAATCAGCAATTACATTCGTTAAAAACCCACTGTCGTGTCAATCAGCAATTACATTCGTTAAAAACCCACTGTCGTGTCAATCAGCAATTACATTCGTTAAAAACCCACTGTCGTGTCAATCAGCAATTACATTCGTCAAAAACCCACTGTCGTGTCAATCAGCAATTACATTCGTCAAAAACCCACTGTCGTGTCAATCAGCAATTACATTCGTCAAAAACCCACTGTCGTGTCAATCAGCAATTACATTCGTCAAAAACCCACTGTCGTGTCAATCAGCAATTACATTCGTCAAAAACCCACTGTCGTGTCAATCAGCAATTACATTCGTCAAAACATTCCCACTCTGCTCAGCAAGCAGTCAGGGTGTTGATTTTTACATTTAGTCAAGTTTTGACTAAATGTTTTAACATAGAGGGGGGAATCGAGACGAGGGTCGTGGTGTATGTGTGTGTGTGTGTCTGTCTGTCTGTCTGTCTGTGTGTGTGTGTGTAGAGCGATTCAGACTAAACTACTGGACCGATCTTTATGAAATTTGACATGAGAGTTCCTGGGTATGAAATCCCCGAACGGTTTTTTCATTTTTTTGAGAAATGTCTTTGATGACGTCATATCCGGCTTTTCGTGAAAGTTGAGGCGGCACTGTCACGCCCTCATTTTTCAACCAAATTGGTTGAAATTTTGGTC
This sequence comes from Littorina saxatilis, assembly GCF_037325665.1. NCBI lineage: Eukaryota > Metazoa > Mollusca > Gastropoda > Littorinimorpha > Littorinidae > Littorina > Littorina saxatilis. The sequence goes on along the minus strand of NC_090250.1, from coordinate 5,446,042 downwards.
ACGTAATCTTCGACGAAGCCCAGACTTCGGTATTGCATTTCAGCTTGGTGGCTTAAAAATTAATTGATGACTTTGTTCATTAAAAATCTGAAAATTGTAAAAAAAAATAAAGATTTATCAAAAGATCCCAATTTACGTTCATCTTATTCTCCATCATTTTCTGATTCCAAAAACATATAAATATGTTATATTTGGATTAAAAACAAGCTCTGAAAATTAAATATATAAAAATTATTACCAAAATTAAATTGTCGAAATCAATTTAAAAACACTTTCATCTTATTCCTTGTCGGTTCCTGATTCCAAAAACATATAGATATGATATGTTTGGATTAAAAACACGCTCAGAAAGTTAAAACAAAGAGAGGTACAGAAAAGCGTGCTATCCTTCTTAGCGCAACTACTACCCCGCTCTTCTTGTCAATTTCACTGCCTTTGCCATGAGCGGTGGACTGACGATGCTACGAGTATACGGTCTTGCTGAAAAATGGCATTGCGTTCAGTTTCATTCTGTGAGTTCGACAGCTACTTGACTAAATGTTGTATTTTCGCCTTACGCGACTTGTTGGTATGTGTCTAAGTGGAGGGCTGAGCGTATCCCATGTAAAAGCCTAGTCAGATCGGAGACTTCTTCTTTTTTTTTCTACTTCGTTCATGGGCTGAAACTCCCACGTTCACTCGTGTTTTTGCACGAATGGATTTGTACGTGTATGACCGTTTTTACCCCTCCATTCGGGCAGCATACGCCGATTTTGGGGGAAGCATGCTGGGTATTTTCGTGTTTGTATAACCCACCAAACTCTGACATGGATTACAGGATCTTTTTCATGCGTACTTGGTCTTGTGTTTGCGTGTACACGCGAAGGGGGATAAGGCACTAGCAGGTCTGCACATAAGTTGACCTGGGAGATCGGAAAATCTCCACCCTTAAACCACCAGGCGGCCGCGGCCGGGATTTGCACTCACGACCTTCCGATTAGGAGGCCGATGTCTTAACCACTACGCCACTGCGCCCATCGGAGACATCGTGTAGAATTAGTTTTACGGAAAGTACAGTGCCTTTAAAAACAACTGGGTTATCACAGAATCGCATGAATGCAAATTGTTCCCATTATGATGTTGTTGAAGATAAGTAATATATACTTTCAGGTATTGCTTTTGACGATAACATTTTGAAAGTAAAAGGACCGACACAGAGTCAGTGGAGCGTATCAGCAATGTACTGCTAGATGTTACGCTCCAGTTCACTTAGTGGATGTTTATCTGAGGGAGTGTGCATAATTTAAGTCACTTACAATTGGAGAATGAGATTTTTGATTTTGTGTGTGGTTGGTTTTTACTTACCACTTGTTACGAGCATGGTCTGCAAAGTGTGAGATATTGGTGCGCAGAGAGAGAGAGAGAGAGAGAGAGAGAGAGAGAGAGAGAGAGAGAGAGAGAGAGAGAGAGAGAGAGAGAGAGAGAGAGAGAGAGAGAGAGAGAGAGAGAGAGAGAGAGAGAGAGAGAGAGAGGGGGAGAGAGAGAGCGCGGAGATAGCGAGAGGGAGAGAAAGAGAGAAAGAGAGAGAGAGAGAGAGAGAGAGAAAGAGAGAGAGAGAGAGAGAGAGAGAGAGAGAGAGGGGGAGAGGGAGAGAGAGCGCGGAGATAGCGAGAGGGAGAGAGAGAGAGAGAGAGAGAGAGAGAGAGAGAGAGAGAGAGAGAGAGAGAGAGAGAGAGAGAGCGAGAAAGAGAGAGAGAGATAGAGAGAGAGAGGGGGGGAGAGAGAGGGAGAGAGAGAGCGCGGAGATAGCGAGAGGGAGAGAGAGGGAGAGAGAGAGAGAGACAAAGCCAAAGACAGAGAGTCAGAGAGATCACATTTAAAGACCTTATTTTCAGAGTGTCTGTCCATCGCGTCATTAAATGTACCTCCATCTTAATCAAAACTCCCTACCTTTTAATACCTAATTTAGTAGATGTTTTGGAGGCCTTTAAAAGGTGGTTCCACTGTGCTCACAAATATCAATCAATCAATCAATCAATCAATCAATCAATCAATCAATCAATCAATCAATCAATCAATCAATCAATCAATATGAGGCTTATATCGCGCGTATTCCGTGGGTACAGTTCTAAGCGCAGGGATTTTTTTTCTAATTTTTATTCAAGGCGCAGGGATTTATTTATGCCGTGTGAGATGGAATTTTTTTTTTACACAATACATCACGCATTCACGTCACATCGGCCAGCAGATCGCAGCCATTTCGGCGCATATCCTACTTATCACGGCCTATTATTCCAAGTCACACGGGTATTTTGGTGGACATTTTTATCTATGCCTATACAATTTTGCCAGGAAAGACCCTTTTGTCAGTCGTGGGATCTTTAACGTGCACACCCCAATGTAGTGTACACGAAGGGACCTCGGTTTTTCGTCTCATCCGAAAGACTAGCACTTGAACCCACCACCTAGGTTAGGAAAGGGGGGAGAAAATTGCTAACGCCCTGACCCAGGGTCGAACTCGCAACCTCTCGCTTCCGAGCGCAAGTGCGTTACCACTCGGCCACCCAGTCCAAATAGTCTTCTTGGCTGGATGGCTAATGATCTGTTAAGACTTTTTTGTTCAACGGTGTACGAGTTAAAGTGAACACGTTCTTTTACACGCTTTCGTTTGGCATTGAGTAGTTTTCCGTGGACAGTCCAACTATAATCGATATCACATAGTGAGAAAAACGCTCCCACTATATATAAACAACCACAGACGCATTCGACCATCAAGGCTATAATTATGCACACAAGCCCTTAACTTCTTCCACAAATAAATCTTCGTGCACGATCATCGTATATCGTATTGTATATTAAAATAACCCCACGAACAACCATGGACACAATCATTACAGCCTTCAAATAAACAAACATTTTAAAGGCGCGGGGCCTCCCGTCTAAAGGCTGTTCTTAACCAGACGAACCATTGGTTCGCCGAACTAAGGTTCGCGAACCATGGTTTGTGTCTTAACTGGGTGAACTTGTTCGGCAAACTCAAGGACTAGTTCGTCCAGTTAAGACACGAAACCTGGATCGCCGACAAACGAGAGGAGCTCACTCCGAGTCGACAATAAAAGCAAGTAAGTTATTCCCCTTCCAAAAATGGCTGCCTCCAAGACGAAATCACCGATTGACTCCGTGCTGGTTGTCGATTTGGGTCTCTCCTTCCCACTTGATCATGGTGCACGAAGCCTGGTAATCTTGAACTTTAGTGTGTTAAATTCATAGCTCAGAATCGAGTGGCATACTTTACTTATTTTAGATCCAAGTACCTGTAATCAAGCCCAAGAACATTTATCATGAAATTAATTGACGGATTAAAGGCAGAGTAAGCCTCCCGTAAACCATCACAGATACGGTCAGGCTTTTACACACAGTACAAACACCCTTTCATTTAAACACTCACCAATTGAGAACATCCTAGGTGCCCTCCGTAAAGAGCGAACAATTTTCAAAGAATTTATTTTTGCGTGGTTTATCTTACCCCTGAGCCATCGTGAACCCGTGTGATCCAGTTTTCCCTTTTCACAATGCAGTCGTCATAGTTAGTCATTTGAATGCGACTCGACGTGAGCTTATCTATAATAGCACGTTTTTTTTATGCACGAAACAACGGCTGTGGTTCACAAGAACTCTAGCGATGGCTTTTGACTGTTGAGAGGAACGGCGATTTGCACTGATAAACCGGCCGTCGTCTGCTACGACCCTTGCGTGACCCTGCTTCCGGGCTTTTCTTTTTTTAAACTTTCACAACTTCGAATTGTTCTGATCTTGTCTTGATGAAAAACGAATTCTTTTATGATTAAAGAATGTTTGTGTAACAAGCTGTCAATTTATTATTTAGATTTTAAAAGTTAGGTCTAGCGCAAAAACGAGGCGCCGTTGTTGTTAACGGAACAAGTCTACGAAAATAAATTCTTTGAAAATGTCTCACGCTCGACAGAAAGCAGCCAGGATGTTCCCGTTCGGTGAGCGTTCAAATGGAAGTATGCTTGTACTGTATTTAGACGCTCGGGGAGCTCTGTGATGGTTTACGGGAGGCTTACTGTGCCTTTAAGCTCCAAACCTAAGCATAATTAATTAATTTGGTTGTTTGATCGGCGAAAATGGCGTAGGTTGTCAACCAAGGGACTTCAATTACACGACAAAGTTGCCTCCCCTGTCCGCTGACACGGATAATTCCTTCTTTGACGCATGTAAACAAAATGCATTCGTACCAGAGTACGCTATGATTCGTACAGTTCATCGGAGTTCATTCCGTGACTTTAAAGGGATCTAAAAGACTTGTTATGATTACAAGTGCAGGTTCTCCAAATTTGGAGGCTTGAATGCCTCTGAATTATGAGCTATGAATTTAACACATTAAAGTTCAAGATTACCCGAAGCCTTCCATGTCATTTACCCTCCTGGGTTAAAGGTTATAAATTGATTCGAGAAAATAACATGACTGGTATGGACTGATCATTGTGTCTACCGTGGAGCCATCGGGGTTCTATGGGAAATGCTACACACAAAAACTTGCCTGTGAAAAGGGAAAGACGGTGACCAAAAATAAATGATGATAGCGATATTTCTAATTGTGGATCAGGAGAGTCGAGAAGCATACATGATGTTTACCAAAGTGTGTGTGCGTGTCTGTCTGTCCACGTGTGTGTTTGAGCTCTTTTCGGTACAGAATATGAGTTTGGGAATTGAGTGAAGAGGGAGACCTAAAAAAAAAACTACTCGGTATTTTTGTTCTTTTTATCACAATTTTAATTTTTTTAATTTTCAAGTTATATCAGAAATGTTCTATTTGCACTGATACACTGGAATCCCTTGTGGATGTATTGCTTTAAGGGTCTACAAATAGTACTACTGAACCAAAATCATCCTGTTTCTTTACGTTTTGAGCAATTCAATTGTCTTGTTTTTTTGTTTTTTAAAAATTTGATTCCTCTTCATTCTTCTCAAAAAAAAGCTTTCATTGCGATAAACAAAACATTACTGGATAGACATTTTCTTGGAGAACGTCTGTATTAGCAAGCATTTAAAGTAGGAGGACGATATGGAACGTACGATAAAAGGATGTGCTTTAGCTTTCTGTCTCATCATTTATAAATGTTGCCCTTCAATCACACACACACACACACACACTTTTGATCCAGCTCCAACCATATTTCATAAGGCTTTATTCAGGGTTGTCTCTTGTTCTTAAACATCCGATTTCTAAGCACACGTCTGTGCTGAGAATATGAACATGAACCGATATGAACATCAATGTCAGCCGCCTTTTTATTATGAAATAATGTTCATTTGTGTTCCAAACACTTCCGAAGAATACTTGTTGGTGTGTCTTCAGTCGCCCTGACATCATCACAACTCGACCCTGTCCTGCAAAAATACAAACATATACAGGGTGACACCCAAACATTCAACCCAAACAAATGCTTATTTCTTTAACATCTGTTGACCGAATTAGTTATCTTTCTTTTTTTCTTTCTTTTTTTTTTGGTCCCTGTCCTGTCCTGTCTTGTCTTGTCATGCCTTGTCTTGTCATCCCTCTATTGGCCTACTGGCAACCTTTTCCTAACTTGTCTTGTCTTGCCATGTCTTGTCTTGTCTTGTATTGTAAAAACATTTAGCATACATTTGGGTAAAGGTTTGCGAACAGGTAAGGGGTGTAAGAGAGAGAGAGAGACAGAGACAGAGAGAGAGATGGTGGTGGTCTTTGTTACATTACACAGGTCAACACAGAACTTTGCAAGTTCATAGGTTAAAGGCTGCCCTTTTCGTAGCGTTCATTAATTAATTCCTATTGTTTACATGTGCCAATAATGTTATAAAACTGTACTTAAGGGGATATAATAACGATTGGCTGTAGCTTTCAAAAACAGAAAACATTATTTCAGTATTGCAAAGTGGTGTTGATAGTGTCGAATGTAAACAGAACAGTCTCAAAGTGAAAGTGGATGTTTTCCGGAAATTGCGAAGTTAACAAGAATACAGAAAAGCGCGCTTTCCTGCTTAGCACAATCCGCTACCGCGCTAATCTGGCGTGTCAATATCACTAAGTTTTGCACGTGGAAGGTGAGCGATTTCCTTCACGCGGGGATTGACGAAGCTGTACTGTCTGTGTTGACGGTCTAAAAATAGCCCAAGCCCTGGAGAACTGTTTCTAAAGATAGCAATAAACTTTATTAAGAATTGATTATTTCTTGTAATTGGTAAGGACTTCAAACCTAAAACTTTGCAGGAAGCTTAATTTATACATCCCCGCAACGATGGGAAAAGCCCTGGAAGTAAGTAAACTAATTAAATAGGACTTTGACAGCCTTTAAATGAGGGGTTATTGTGTATAGTGAGTGTCGCGGACAGTTGTATGTAGTTATAAGGTTCCTTGGTCGGGCGTTGCTGACAGGTACCTGTGTCAAGGTGGGAAGACCGGTAGCTGGGCTTAGCTCAGTGATTCGCGCCTTGCACGCTTTGCACGCATTGCACGGGACGTTCACGGTAAGCTGCGCGCTATTTGTAGGGTTCACCGTTTACCTGGTTGCTGACTGAGAAATTCATAGGCATTCTTTTTTCTGTCTCGGCCGAGACCAGATGTTTGTTCGAACGGCTTCGAAATTCGTGTGTGAATTGTCGTTTGAGTTCGAAGTTATTTTCAGTAGTAATGTACGTCTACTGTGGACTTTGTTAAAGTCGGTTGCGTAAAGTGCGCGATGTTTTTCATTAGCCTGTGTGAGGTAAGTCAAATTTCTTGGTCTAATTGGATAGACTTTTGTCAGTTTTTGCTGAAGGTGAATTAGCGGCCGGTGGCAGGGGACAGGGAACCTACATTAGTTACCAGTTGTACTGTTTTGTCTCGTCTTTGTGTTGTTGTAAATAGTGTTCATCATAGGGTTTAAAAGGAAATCATTATAATGGTAAATTATATCGTAGAAGGAAACCAAAGTTTAGTCATTGTGCTTCCTCCTCATCCCTAATAATGATGTCTATTGGAGGAGGAAGTCACGTGTCTTATATTTTTGGGGAGAATATTGACTTTGGCCTTCTAGGCTTTCAGTGTTTACTGTCGAAGACAGACCGGACGGGAAGGTGCGAACCCTAGCTTCACAGCATGGAGGAGGCACCACCACGCTGCTGCTTGAGCAGCCAGTTTGGACTCTCGCATCGTCACCCCCACGCTGCTGAGTGAGCAGCCCCTCTGGATCTTCTCCGAGGCTTCATTACGCTGTTTTGAGCAGCTATCTTGTAACGTCACAGCGGCGCAACCACGCTGCTGTTGGGCAGCAACATCGAACCGGCGCCGTCGCTGCAGAGTGTGTGCCGTGTGACAGCTCTCAACTGGGCTGATTCTCTCACCCCCGCGACAGAGACGCAGGTGTCGACCCGAGGGCCCCCCCCCCCCCCCCTGAATTCGTCGAACGTGTAGATAAGTACTTTCTTACGATAGATATCATTTATGGAATGAGGAGGGCCTTTATGACGTACGCGCTTTGTGTTTGCCTGTCCTGATTGTCTCGTATGTCGTTTGTTGAACATTATTTTGACTGTTGTGTACTTTCTCATGTTCATTATGTTCATCCTCATGCATTCGTGGTAACCCTTTCATTGTTCCATCCATCGTCACCCCCATATTTCACCCAACTGGGAACTATTAAATACTTTCATTTATTTACATCGGTGTTCTGTGAGTGCTGTGTGGTGTGGCCAAAGTTTTTGTGTGAAAAACTAAACATGCAAACGTGCATGCACGCGACAATGGCGAGCTTGCCAGGATAAATCCTCTTTGAATTCAAGGAATTCACTTCATTTTTGTCGTTGGCCACACTTCCCATACACTGGACACTGATGTACTGTAGTTAATTAGCTTTTGTTGTTGTTGTCTGGTAGCCTTGTGGGTTGCCTGTCCTTGTTGCCAGTCAGCTGTGCCTTGTTTTGATTTTTCATGTTTTGGCTAACCGTTTGCTAGTTGGTTCTTGTTTATGGAACTTCGTTCTGGTCGTGTTCTTGATGATAGTGCTATCATGGCGTCTAGGACGGAAAGTAGTTCGGATAGGATTGCTAGGTGGCGTTCACTTGCTGAGGAGCTAGGTGTTAAATCTGCCAGTATTCCTGAGTTTATTGCCGAGCGAATGACCCGTGAAGATGCGGAACAGGCTAGACTAGAGCTAGAGAAGGAGAAACTTGAACTAGAAAGGAAAGCTTATCAGGACAAGCTAGAAGTAGCGCGTCGAGAGACTGATGAGCGAGTTAAGTATGTTCAAGCTCAGCGGGAGACTGATGAGAAAGCCGCGGAAGAAAAACTAAGGCAGGAAAGAGAAGAGCATGACCTTCGCATGCAACTCCTGCAGAGAGAGTCGGAAAGTAAGAGGGTGAAGAAAGGAAGTAGGGATAAGGCTGGTAATGATGGAGATTCATCAGGTGAAGAAGAGTCTAGTGACCTTCGTGGTTTTCGGCCTTCCATACCGATGTTTGATGAGAGCAAAGAAAACATAGCTACTTGGTTGAAAAGGTTTGAGAGAGTTGCTACCTTGTACAAGTGGAAGAGAAATACGTGGGCAACTAGGGTCTCGACTAGGTTGTCGGGTAGGGCTGTAGAAGTGTACAACACTCTGGATGATGATAGCGCAGACGACTATGACGGTTTGAAGGTCGCGTTGTTAGGCCGCTATCAGCTCACAGCCGAAACCTACCGCCGTCGTCTCAGAACCTGCAAGAGAAAAGAACATGAAACGTTCAGACAGTTCGGTGCTCGCATTGAAGAGAATTTGACTAAGTGGCATGAGCTTTCCGAGATCACAGAACTGAAACAGTTGGTTTTGCTGGAACAGTTCTTGCAGACCCTGAGCGCGGACATGGCCGCGTACGTTAAGGAGAAAAAACCTCAGACGTTAGCCGAAGCAGTTAAGTCCGCTGAGATTCATTTTGAAGCACACCGTGACAGTAAGAAGTTTTTTCAGCATGATCGTGATCAGGGTGGAAAGGCTGGCGTTGGTGAAAAGCAGAAAAGTGGAGATAACTCAGTTGGTACATCCGGCAGGAAGTGTTTCATCTGTGAGTCCCCCAAACATTTGGCTAGAGATTGCCCCAAGAAGAGCAAGTCGACGGGAGCGGTGAATAGTGGTCCTGAGAAGTCTTTACCGCCCGTCAGTGTACCCACTTTGTGTACTCCCTGTAGCCAGCAAGACTACGACCCGAGATGCCTGGTTGTAGTGGATGGTGTTGCAGTGGAGGGGTTGCGTGATACTGGATCTCAGGTTTGTGTCGTGAAGAGTTCATTAGTTTCCAGGTCTCAGTTCACAGGACAGGATCTTGAGGTTTCTATGGCTGAGAAAGACATCAAGAGGCGCTATCCAGTGATTAAGGTTCAGGTTGAATGTCCTTTCTACACTGGTGAGGTTGAGGCTATCGTCATGGATACACCTGTTGCTGATTTCATTGTAGGTAATCACGCCCGGCTGGGTGACTCGATTGTTCTTCCAGTGTACGCTGTGTCCAAGGTTGTGTCAGTTGTCACTCGTGCTCAGGCTGCCGCTGAAGGGAAGAAGTCGACTTTGTTACATGTTGCTGCTCCAGGGCTAGAAACAGTCACCCCTGAGCAGTTGCATGACCTTCAGCGGAATGATTCGACTTTGAAGAGTTGTCGTGAGGCGGCAGATCGCCGAGACGTCAGAACGTCTGGTCACTCCGGTGAAGTTGGGTTTGTTTGGAAGAAGAAGATTCTGTACCGTGAGTATCGCGGTGGTGGTAGCGTCTATACTCAGGTTGTTGTTCCCCAGCAGTTGAGGTTAGGTGTTATCAAGTTGGCCCATGAACCGCCTATGGGAGGTCACATGGGTGTCCAGAGGACACGTGATCGAGTTTGGCAGCAGTTTTTTTGGCCAGGTATGTGCGCAGACATACGTCGCTTTGTGTTGTCTTGCGATCAGTGTCAGAAGGTTTCTCATAAGCCACAGAAGGTACCGTTAGGTAAGATGCCTCTCATCGATACGCCGTTCGAGCGGGTGGCGATCGATCTGGTGGGTCCCATCATCCCTGCTTCTGAGTCTGGTAACCGGTACATCTTAGTGTTTGTGGACTACGCTACTCGGTACCCGGAAGCCATTCCATTGAAGTCGATTGAGGCTGGGAAGGTTGCAGAAGCGATGTGGGCAGTCTGGACTCGAGTAGGAATCCCCTCAGAGATTTTGACAGACCGTGGTACCCAGTTCATGTCCGAGGTGATGAAAGAAGTGGAGCGTTTGCTGGCCATCAAGGGTTTAGCGACTACTCCGTACCATGCGCAAGGAAACGGATTGGTGGAACGGTACAACGGAACACTCAAGACCATGCTACGCAAGCTTGCTCAAGAGAAACCGAAGCAGTGGGATCGCTACATTCCTGCACTCCTCTTCGCTTATCGTGAAGTTCCACAGGAGAGTCTGGGATTCTCTCCCTTTGAGCTTCTATACGGCAGGACAGTGCGAGGACCCATGTCTGTTCTTCGCAACCTATGGACGGAGGAGCAAGTCGATGAACAAGTTCGTACGACTTCTGAGTATGTGGTTGACTTGAGGAACCGGATTGAGGAAACCTGCAAACTGGCGCGTCAGAATTTGTCAGCTGCTGCACAGAAACACGCGAAGGTGTTCAACCGGAAGACAGTTCGAAGACAGTTCCAGCCTGGAGACAAGGTTTTGTTGCTGCTGCCGCAGAAGAAGAACAAGCTGCAGTTGTGTTGGCAGGGACCGTTCGACGTTTTGGAGAAGAAAGGCGAGTCAGACTACAGGATTCGGATCTACGGGCGTGAGAAGCTGTACCACGCCAATCTTCTCAAGTTGTACAGAGACAGACAAGGGCGACAGGGTCAACCTGTTGTGGGGTTTGAGCTAACAGAGATCAGAGGCGACCTTTTCAGCTGTGAACCTGATGATGCTATGGCCCACTGCGTCAGTGAAGATCTTGAGATGGGAAAAGGCATTGCCGTTCGCTTCAAGCAATCGTTTGGAAAAGTTGATCAACTTAGAGCACAAAACAAGAAGGTGGGAGAGGTAGCTGTACTACAGGTAGGTGCTTCCTACGTTTACTACATGATCACCAAGAAACGCTACTTTCACAAACCCTCCTACAAAACGCTGCGGTCCTCCATGGAAGCTATGAGGGACCACTGCAAGCAGAACAATGTCGCTTCCCTGGCCATGCCGCAGATCGGATGTGGATTGGACGAGCTGAACTGGAGCACCGTCCTTGAGATGATCAAGGAAGTCTTCAAGAACACAGGCATAACTGTTAAAATCTACACATTCGGTGGCTAAGAAACACAGTTTTTGTACATTTTTGACGTGCATGCTACAGAAATAATGCATATCTTTTTGTTTGCTTGTTTTGTCATGTGCGGGTGATTCCCGGTAGTCGCAACGTGGGAGCCGACTACCTCAGTCGGGCATGCGTTGAATAGGGATCTTTTGCAGTGTAGACAGATGTCTATGCTTAACTTGGGGGGCATTGTCGCGGACAGTTGTATGTAGTTATAAGGTTCCTTGGTCGGGCGTTGCTGACAGGTACCTGTGTCAAGGTGGGAAGACCGGTAGCTGGGCTTAGCTCAGTGATTCGCGCCTTGCACGCTTTGCACGCATTGCACGGGACGTTCACGGTAAGCTGCGCGCTATTTGTAGGGTTCACCGTTTACCTGGTTGCTGACTGAGAAATTCATAGGCATTCTTTTTTCTGTCTCGGCCGAGACCAGATGTTTGTTCGAACGGCTTCGAAATTCGTGTGTGAATTGTCGTTTGAGTTCGAAGTTATTTTCAGTAGTAATGTACGTCTACTGTGGACTTTGTTAAAGTCGGTTGCGTAAAGTGCGCGATGTTTTTCATTAGCCTGTGTGAGGTAAGTCAAATTTCTTGGTCTAATTGGATAGACTTTTGTCAGTTTTTGCTGAAGGTGAATTAGCGGCCGGTGGCAGGGGACAGGGAACCTACATTAGTTACCAGTTGTACTGTTTTGTCTCGTCTTTGTGTTGTTGTAAATAGTGTTCATCATAGGGTTTAAAAGGAAATCATTATAATGGTAAATTATATCGTAGAAGGAAACCAAAGTTTAGTCATTGTGCTTCCTCCTCATCCCTAATAATGATGTCTATTGGAGGAGGAAGTCACGTGTCTTATATTTTTGGGGAGAATATTGACTTTGGCCTTCTAGGCTTTCAGTGTTTACTGTCGAAGACAGACCGGACGGGAAGGTGCGAACCCTAGCTTCACAGCATGGAGGAGGCACCACCACGCTGCTGCTTGAGCAGCCAGTTTGGACTCTCGCATCGTCACCCCCACGCTGCTGAGTGAGCAGCCCCTCTGGATCTTCTCCGAGGCTTCATTACGCTGTTTTGAGCAGCTATCTTGTAACGTCACAGCGGCGCAACCACGCTGCTGTTGGGCAGCAACATCGAACCGGCGCCGTCGCTGCAGAGTGTGTGCCGTGTGACAGCTCTCAACTGGGCTGATTCTCTCACCCCCGCGACAGAGACGCAGGTGTCGACCCGAGGGCCCCCCCCCCCCCCCCCTGAATTCGTCGAACGTGTAGATAAGTACTTTCTTACGATAGATATCATTTATGGAATGAGGAGGGCCTTTATGACGTACGCGCTTTGTGTTTGCCTGTCCTGATTGTCTCGTATGTCGTTTGTTGAACATTATTTTGACTGTTGTGTACTTTCTCATGTTCATTATGTTCATCCTCATGCATTCGTGGTAACCCTTTCATTGTTCCATCCATCGTCACCCCCATATTTCACCCAACTGGGAACTATTAAATACTTTCATTTATTTACATCGGTGTTCTGTGAGTGCTGTGTGGTGTGGCCAAAGTTTTTGTGTGAAAAACTAAACATGCAAACGTGCATGCACGCGACAGTGAGGAAATAATTTTCTGATGTATTTTTAATTCATTATTGGTGTTTTATGCAAAACGTACGGTCAATATTGAAAGTTTAAAAAAGGTACTGCCCTCACATTAATACGAAGGCGGGATCACAGCTGGATAAGACAAGGTACGGCAATTTCGACCCGGAGGTCTCTTTCAGGGCACACAGAGGATGAGACAACACAGGAGAAAAAAAAACAAAAAACACAGATAATAGCACACGGAAGGAACGATTACAGCAGTTATAATTAAATTACTTTGTGGGTCAGGGTTTTTTAGGAGTACAGGGGAAACCCCTTTTAAGACCTTAAAAAATGTGAGAAAATCAAGTCTTAAAATGGAAGGGGTCTAAAAATGGGGGTAATTTACAGGTTATGAACAGAACATCTTCTTCTTCTTCAGCGTTCCAGAAATTCTGGTGACGTGTGAGCTCGTTTGCCCATTTGGGTTCCCCACACTATACTCTGAGAGCATAGTCAGCTTCACTCCGCTTTCGTTGAGTAGGCATGCTGGGTATTTTCGTGTTTCCATAACCCACCGAACTCCGACATGGTTTACAGGATCTTTTCCGTGCGCACTTGGTCTTGTGCTTGCGTGTACACACGAAGGGGATTAAGTCACTAAGCAGGTCTGCACATAAGTTGACCTGGGAGATCGGAAAAATCTCCACTCTTAACCCACCAGGCGGCAGCGACCGGGATTCGAACTCACGACCTCCCGATTAGGAGGCTGACGTCTTACCACTGCGCGCCACTTCACCCGTCACAGAACATCTAAAGAAGCAAGATCTTAAAAAGGAGGAAGTCTGAAATGAATGGGTCTGAAAGGGGGGTTCCACTGTGGAAAAGTACCTGTCAGTTTACCTGTATGTATTAGGACCGGGTGGCCGAGTGGTAACGCACTTGCGCTCGGAAGCGAGAGGTTGCGAGTTCGACCCTGGGTCAGGGCGTTAGCAATTTTCTCCCCCCTTTCCTAACCTAGGTGGTGGGTTCAAGTGCTAGTCTTTCGGATGAGACGAAAAACCGAGGTCCCTTCCGTGTACACTACATTGGGGTGTGCACGTTAAAGATCCCACGATTGACAAAAGGGTCTTTCCTGGCAAAATTGTATAGGCATAGATAAAAATGTCCACCAAAATACCCGTGTGACTTGGAATAATAGGCCGTGAAAAGTAGGATATGCACCGAAATGGCTGCGATCTGCTGGCCGATGTGAATGCGTGATGTATTGTGTAAAAAAATTCCATCTCACACGGCATAAATAAATCCCTGCGCCTTGAATATGTGCGCGATATAAATTGCATAAAAATTAAAAAAATTAAAAAAATAAAAATCCCTGCGCTTAGAACTGTACCCACGGAATACGCGCAATATAAGCCTCATATTGATTGATTGAATAAGACCACCCCTGACATGCGGCACATACCAACTATCTACAAGTGCTTTGTGTGAACAGTAAAAAAAATTGTTTTCCTTTTTGCGAATTCATTTCATTAAACACAACAACAACAAAATTCATCAAATTCCAGCTGAGCAGAACGGCTTTCACAATTATCACTGGGCCTTTAAAGGCATGTTCCTCACCATATTACCCAGCATATCAGACACCACATGTTTGACTAGGTTTTTACATGGGAACAACAAGACTATACAGGATGGTAAAAAAAAACCTCCCTATTTTCTTTTTAATCACATTTTTGACTGCGAAAAAAAAAGAGATCAAAAAGGAAATATGGCGCTTTTTTTTAGACACCCCTTTTTACGTCCAGCTTCTTTTGGTGGAGATTCAAGTTACAGACACATGTGAAATTCATTAAGCAAAAAGGTTCCCACTATGCACTGCCACAGAACACAACCAGGTTATTAATGTGCGGTACCGTGTATAATTATGTTTAAGTAAAAGGATGCCCTTCTTTTGTTTAATTGGAGCATCTATGATGTCTGACATTTTGGTTCTAACGGTAAGGAACGTATGTTTAGGCTCTATTAAATAAGGACAGTTTGTCTTGTCAAAAGCCTCATGCATATTCCTTCCTCCCCATGCAAGACTTTCTTTTATTTGAATATATATCTGCCTTTATAGTACAAGAAGAGCAAACGCTCGATCGAGTCACTTTCGCAGTTCTGAATATTATATGAGGCATCAGATGGACAGGAAGAAATTGCTATTCACAACACAATGAGTCACGTTCACATAAAATTTGAGCCCGGTCACTTTTATAGTTTCCGAGAAAAGCCCAACGTTAAGTTGTGTGTTGCCGAACAGAAAAGGCTAGTTATCTCCCTTGTTTTTCTGATAACGTTCGTAAAAGGCTACAGATGTAAATACTTTGATGTAAAGAATAATCCTACAAAGTTTCAATCACATCCGATGAACTTTGTCAAAGATATAAAATGTCTAATTTTTCCTTTGACGCTGACCTGTGACCTTGAAAAAGGTCAAAGGTCAACGAAACCATCGTTAAAGTGTAGAGGTCATTGGAGGTCACGACTAAACAAAATATGAGCCCGATCGCTTTGATAGTTTCCGAGAAAAGTCCAACGTTAAGGTGGTGTCTACGGCCGGCCGGCCGGACGGCCGGCCGGACAGACTAACACTGACCGATTACATAGAGTCACTTTTTCTCAAGTGACTCAAAAATCAAATAAAAAGGTCGAACTCTGCGCATAGCGACAAAAATCGCAATTTTACCAAGAAAACCTCACACTCTTTATGTGGAGAAAGACCCTGACTGTTGCAGTATGTTATGCATTTGAAAACATCTGAAATTGTGTACTTGAATTCTACAGTTTGATCAGTTCTGTGTGTTTAAAAAGTTACCTTGATCATTCTGACATGCTCTTGCTCAAATCACATACCAGACAATATTGTAGACTCCATTGATAGACGCTGTGGTGCATGGGAGAACTGCATTCTGAGGAAACGAAAAAAATATACACTGAGGAAGAACAGTCACAACAACATTTGCAGCAGCAACAGGCTATATAATTTTATTCAAAGAACACTTAAATAAGGTAAAATGAAAATCAGTGTTGTGTCAGTAAATTTGATTTGGGGGAGATGGAAGGATTGGGGTGGGGGTTTAGAGGCGGGGATAGAAGGATAGCTGGGAACCGGGGAAGGTGGGGTGGCTAACACAGTTTGATCATGTAATGACTGGTACAATGTTTAATATATCTAAAAAGGCAGCAACTCTGTAATGCATTATGTGAACCAACTTCTCCATAAACTAAATAAAGATCAGTAAAAGTTACCTCTTTCATTCTGGAATCTTTTTGGTCCCATCACAGCTCAGACGCAGACTCAATGGACAGATACTGTAATGATGAAAATAACACCAGCAATTTAAGGGAGAACAAGAATTATGCAGAGAGGAAAAACAGTAATGAGTAAGAACAACAGCAGCAGCAGCAGCAGACTCAATACTCTTACTCTACATAACACTCTCACTGAATGACTGATTCAGTAACTAAATCCCAGTGAAGTGCAAGTGATCAAAATTACTTATGTAAAAACAGAGAAATAGAGAGAGAGAGAGAGAGACAGAGAGAGAGAGACAGACAGACACAGACAGACAGACAGACAGGCAGAGACAATGCGAATGTGTGTGTGTGTGTGTGTGTGTGTGTGTGTGTGTGTGTGTGTGTGTGTGTGTGTGTACATGGGAAATGCAGTGCCATTGAAAACAAACACTTGCTTCATTTAAATATCAACAGTTATACAACATAAGAGGCACTAGAAAAGTTGTACATGAAAATAAATGTTGCTCTTGCTGATGGAAAAAGAGCAGGGGGAGAGGGTCGATGTTGCTTGCACTTGCAGATAATTATGCACTAACATCCAGCTGTTTTTCTGGGTGTACTGTAACCCTGTAATGTTTAAGCAGAAATGTTTGTGGATCACGTTATGCTTCTGCTTTTAGATCAGTTTGAGTATTTGCAATATTACCTCGATCATTGCGGCATCCTCTTGATCACATCACATTTGAGACTTTGACCTATATAGACTCCATGGGCAGACGCTGAAGTTATTACAAGGGCATTCTGAAAAATGACAATACAAATGCAGAGATGTAGAACTTTACATTACACTTACAGAAGCAACAACCAGAGAGCTGATTTATACAGGTAGAGAGAGAGAGAAAGAGAAGAAGAAGTAAAAGAAAAAAGAGAGCATAGAAAGAGAGAGGGGGTGGGGGATGGGGCAAAGGGAGTGTGTAATGTGACGTGAGGAAGGGGAAGAGCAATGGAAAATGAAACTCTCAGTACTTTTAATTTATATTAACAGTTATGGAACTATTTGAGCACTCCCCATAACCACAAACAAGGTACAGACGGCAACATATGTTGCACGGAAGGGTGGGGGTAGTTGGACTGGAGAGTGTTGTTATGGGTTTAGGGTGGAGCTGGGGCGGAGTGTGTATGTAACTTGATAATAATAAGCATGATCAGTTAGTGCTAACAACTATCTTGATCTTCACAGACATAAATTGCACAATGATTTCACCACCATGTACCTTTATTTTTGCCCTTGAGTTAGGTGGAAGACAATGTTGAGTGGTGAACGCAAGTTGTATTGATCACTGGGTCATCCTGCGGTCCGGGCCATTGATCTGCACATTGCACCAGCACAAACAAACACAATGTTATGACATCTCAATCAGCCTGCATGGTCAATCATGAATCTAAGAACACAAACACTGTCCAGATCTAATTGAAAACGAGATCATCATTACTTGGGAAATTCAATGAAAATCTAGCAGTCAACGAAGCAGATAGATCTGTCCTTGCGATTGTTGTTGCAAGCAGATAAATGTGTGAACTTCCTTATCTCAACGTTATCATTCAACATATTGATATTTTGCCTGATGGATGTTGTGCCGATGAGATAAACAAACAATCAAAATCAAAGTCATAAACTTTTGAAGAAAAAAATTAAGCAAATTGAGCAGAAAGAATCTAGCTTACTGCTGTGCTGATTTCGACAAAATCAATGCGTTTACATGCCGAAGTCATTCCTGCTTTTATTCATATCATACTAGATGATCCTAATGCACAACAATACGAAAACGAGCTCAGCGAAATGAGTATAACACTGCCTCACCTGCACTAACACAATGCTGCAGAAGCGAAGGTCGTCTACGACTGGAAATTTCGAAGTCGAACAGCGGCGTTTTTTCACTCTCAGCGGTTGTCTTGCTCGGAAAAGTGAAAAGCTTAACTTGAAATCGAACGGAAGTCACCATTCTACCTTTTCGTTCAAGCGTTGTTTTTATAAAATCTCAGAAAATGTAATTTTGACTTGGGTGATTTCGTCCGCCATTGAGATTCAGTTTTTCAATAATTTGTCTTCCTCCTTGGCAGAAGAGTCAAAGGTTCGGCCCGATCTTCAAGGTTCCCAAGACATGACTTGCAAACCCCGAACCTAGTTCGCCGAACCTCCCAAACCTAGTTCGAAAACTCAGGTTCGTCTGGTTAAGAACCAAGACAAGTTCGCCGAACCAGTCTTGAGGTTAGCCGAACCCCACGAACCTAGTTCGCGAACCAAAGGTTCGTCTGGTTAAGAACAGCCTTAAGCGATCAATCAAATTAACTTTATTATCTCACATCAGTGGAGAAATTGCAGTTTTTGTGTGTATACTCTCAAAGATCTGTCCAGGGTTTTGCAGGGGATATGCTCGAATTCTTTCACGTCATCATCATCATCATCATCAACATCATCATCATCATCATCATCATCATCATCATCATCATCATCATCATCATCATCATCATCATCATCATGTGTTTGTTTTCTCTCCACCTCTTTTTGTTTTTAATGTTTATTTTTCTTATTGTGTGTCTGTGCGTCCCAAGGACAGATTGTAAGAAAAGGCCTAGCCTTAAATCTGTATCCTTGCAAAATAAAGTTCAATTCAATCCAATTCACGTAAAGGTACATACATTCTCGTGTAAAAAAAAATCATGTATGTATACCATCACAGATCTGTACACAGGCTTTTGCAGAGAATAAAAGCATCCTTTCACCTAATCATGTCCAAAAACTCAACAACATGGCTGTTTTCTTAGCAAGTTTTTTTCTCTCATTATATTGATTTCCCATGTGACAGGTATGTCAGCCTGGTAATTTTTTTTTTCATTTTCATAATTCAACAAAATATTCCGAATTCAGCACCAGATTGCAGCCAGGCAGCTGATTTTCTGTATGTGACAAAGTAGAAGGATGCTGTTATTCCATGTGAAAGGTATGCTACTACTACTACTGCTACTACTGCTACTGCTACTATTGCTACTGCTACTACTACTACTACTGCTACTACTTATTACTACTATATACTACTACTACTACTATTGCTACTGCTACTACTACTACTACTACTATTGCTACTGCTACTACTACTGTATTGCTACTGCTACTACTACTACGACTTCTACTACTACGACGACTACGACTACTACTACAACAACTACTACTACTTACATTACTACTACTACCACGACTACGACTACTACGACAACTACTTCTATACTACTACTACTACTTCTACTGCTACTGGGGTGCTACTAATACTACTACTACTACTACTACAACTACTATACTACTACTGATAGTAATGTTGAAAAGCAAAATAAATCTGTACTCACCAATACAGGCAAGGACAGCACATACAAAACTAATGACAATGTTCACCTATGGAGGCTTCTTCAGGACTAACAAACAAACAAACATAGAAGGAAAACTACACCAAACACGAAACGGTGCATAACAAATAGATACAGCCTGGTTTAAGAATGGAAATCTAAACAACACAGTGACTGCGGGTGAGATAAACAACACAGTGACTGCGGGTGAGATAAACAACACAGTGACTGCGGGTGAGATAAACAACACAGTGACTGCGGGTGAGATAAACAACACAGTGACTGCGGGTGAGATAAACAACACAGTGACTGCGGGTGAGATAAACAACACAGTGACTGCGGGTGAGATAAACAACACAGTGACTGCGGGTGAGATAAACAACACAGTGACTGCGGGTGAGATAAACAACACAGTGACTGCGGGTGAGATAAACAAAGTTGAAAAACAAAAGAATAATGATGATAATAAATAACGTTTGTATATCTATATATATATATATCGACCTGTACCTTTAAATTCTTTTACACGTACTAAAATAAGACTTAGTGTGCAAACCCATCATATTTCCGCTGCACGTATACGTCTTTCGTCCAGGGTCATCGTATTCTATACGAGGTGTTATTAGTACACAAACATCTGCGCGTTTAATCGCCGTATTTCCGATAGTCGCGGCACGTGTCAGAAGAACAAAAACAATCGTGTATAACAATGAATAATACTGCGGTACGGCTCAAATCCGAATAACAATTTTTTTTGTTCAATGCATATCATAAATATGCTATATATACAGCTCAAATCCGAAAAACAAAAACAATTGTTAATGCATATAATAAATAAGCTATACTGGTCAAGTCCAAAAAACAAAATCAATTGAAGATGCAAATAATAAATATTCTGTACGACTCCAATCCGAATAACAAAATCCAGTGTGGATGCATCTAAATACGAGCTATTGGATTAATATGTCGAACAAACAGTAGCGCTTAATCATTGACTTAAAGATGTATATGTCTTCTCATTGTAAGCTATATCATGAAGATACACTGTGACGAATATGTCCAAGGTTTTGAATGGGGTAAAAGGCATCCTAGCTCCTGCTTGTTCACACACTAAAAATCAACAGTCTTCCAGAAAACAACGAGTACCGGGAAAAAAGTGAGCGGCGAAGAAAAACAAGTCTGATATCAAAAGTTAGAAATGTATGAAAACAAGCCAGGCAACTGATAGGAGGTAAGCTGTGTTGCCACTCTGATCGAAAAGAAAACAGCCTTCCTTGGCTGGTCCAGAAACAAGTGAAAACAGACACACACAAACGCACACATACATACACACACACACTCACACACACACACACACACACACACACACACACACACGCACCCACACACACACGCGCAGCCACGCACTCACTCACGCACGCACGCACACACATACGCACACACATACGCACACACACACACACACACACACGCACGCACGCACGCACACACACACACACACTCACACACACACACATACACACACACACACGTGCACACAAACAAACACACACACACTCTGCTCTCTCTCTCTCTCTCTCTCTCTCTCTCTCTCTCTCTCTCTCTCTCTCTCTCTCTCTCTCTCTCTCTCTAAACTTCGGTAGTACACAGTAAAATACTCTATATTATAGACATCATTAGTCCACTGCATATTTTTGTCAAGAATTCTATCCCTCTTTTTCACTTCCAAACACAAATGTAATATATATTATTCCCCCCTCTGCTTCTTTACCTCTGTAAACTTGTAGGGGTAGTTATTTTTCGATAATGACCCAGCAACCAAACAAATAACGACCCAGCAACAGCCTGAATCCACGATAGTGCAATGGGTTGAGAAGTTGTTCTGTTTCGGTACTACTTTTTGCGACTGAAAAGTTCCGAACGCTCTAACGTACGAAGTATACATCTCTGGAGCAAACAATACAAACATACCGCATTTAAATTAACAACTACAGGCCTGAACACATGAATCTTCATATAAAATCCATGAGTTCGGTTGTTTTCTGAATCTAGATTTGCCGTGCTCAAACGTTCATCACAAGCAATTTCCCGCAAGGCAAGTAACTCATACTTTGTCTAGCGACAAGAGTAGTTCCCCTTCTTTTCACTCAGTTTCTTCGACAACAGACTGCAATCCGACGGTCAGTTTTCAACAATATTTCATTTAATAAACAGATCACACGCAACCAAATGCACACATCTCATCAATTTAAACAACATAAAGCGGTTTCATACACTATTTTCCCCAGAAAACTGAACTTCATACAGTTTTTAACGTTGGAACACGGGTGCAAAAGTTCGTCTGCTAGTCCCATTTGACGAAAGAACATTATCCTAAGCGATACCAAAACATACATAGAACACACAATATCTGCCTTTGCCGCCACAGCAGAATAACAGCATATATGTGTACTTGATTTTAGTCCAAAATAGGAAAACTGACAAGAAGTGTTAACAGAATGGAATGATTTGCACGGAACTATACAACCGCGCATTAATCGATCGCCTGCGCAGGTTGACTGGTTGAGTGAATAGGATTCGATCAAACTTTCGCAAAAAACCTCCTCTTTTCTTTGAATAACTGAAGAAAGGAGGAATAAAGAGGTTACACACCTCGTCTCAGTGATTATAAAAAATAATGGTCTCAGTTCGCGGTCATGAAAAAGCTCGCTAAAGCTCGCATTTTTCATGATCCGCTAACTTCGACCATTATTTTTAATAATCACTGAGACTCGGCGTGTAACCTCTACATATTACCATCAAACACGTTCAGGCTAAAAAAACAAAAAGGGACAAAGAAGAGCACAGAAAATGTATACATATATCTTTTCTAACCTACAAAACACGTTTACATGTGTAGCAGTGAAGTTAAAAATTCTAGCTGCCTTAACTTACTATACGAATTACGAATGCTTCGAATTGACCTAAATAGAAACTAGCGTGCAAACATAATTATGTCCCCCCCAAAATATTCTGTTTGTTCACATGGTAAACTTGGCGGTGTCAAAGTGTCATCAATGAAATAATTACTGTCAGGGGTACTTAACATTCAGTGATATTGTCACGGTTGAAAAAAAAAGTGGGCAATATGTGTCAAAAACTGGGACCTCTATTCCTCTCAGTGCAATATCTGTTTTTACCTTTCCAACTAAACGAGTGGGCTTTATAGTTTGCTCGTTTTTGTAAGATTGTATGTATCTCGATCTGTCCGTCTCTGTTTGTGGCTTCTTTCTCTCTTTCTCTTTCTCTTCACCCTCTTCGTCTAGTTTACGCTTCTTAATTTAGATGTTCTATCTGCTTGTCCGTCTGTCTGTCTGTCTGTCTGTCCGTTGGTCTGTCTGTCTGTTTTATCCGTTTTTCTCGGTCTCTCTCCCTCCCTTTTACTCCCTCTATCCTTCTACATGTATCTCTGTTTCTCTTTGTGTGTGTCTGTCCCTCTCTCTCCCTTACTCCCTCCCGTCACCTGGCCCTCTCTCTGTCTCTCTCTCTCCCTTACTACCTCCCGTCACCTGGCCCTCTCTCTGTCTCTCTCTCTCCCTTACTCCCTCCCGTCACCTGGCCCTCTCTCTGTCTCTCTCTCTCCCTTACTACCTCCCGTCACCTGGCCCTCTCTCTGTCTCTCTCTCTCTCCCTTACTACCTCCCGTCACCTGGCCCTCTCTCTGTCTCTCTCTCTCCCTTACTACCTCCCGTCACCTGGCCCTCTCTCTGTCTCTCTCTCTCCCTTACTCCCTCCCGTCACCTGGCCCTCTCTCTGTCTCTCTCTCTCCCTTACTACCTCCCGTCACCTGGCCCTCTCTCTGTCTCTCTCTCTCTCCCTTACTACCTCCCGTCACCTGGCCCTCTCTCTGTCTCTCTCTCTCCCTTACTACCTCCCGTCACCTGGCCCTCTCTCTGTCTCTCTCTCTCTCCCTTACTCCCTCCCGTCACCTGGCCCTCTCTCTGTCTCTCTCTCTCCCTTACTACCTCCCGTCACCTGGCCCTCTCTCTGTCTCTCTCTCTCCCTTACTCCCTCCCGTCACCTGGCCCTCTCTCTGTCTCTCTCTCTCTCCCTTACTCCCTCCCGTCACCTGGCCCTCTCTCTGTCTCTCTCTCTCTCCCTTACTACCTCCCGTCACCTGGCCCTCTCTCTGTCTCTCTCTCTCTCCCTTACTACCTCCCGTCACCTGGCCCTCTCTCTGTCTCTCTCTCTCTCCCTTACTCCCTCCCGTCACCTGGCCCTCTCTCTGTCTCTCTCTCTCCCTTACTACCTCCCGTCACCTGGCCCTCTCTCTGTCTCTCTCTCTCTCCCTTACTACCTCCCGTCACCTGGCCCTCTCTCTGTCTCTCTCTCTCTCCCTTACTACCTCCCGTCACCTGGCCCTCTCTCTGTCTCTCTCTCTCTCCCTTACTCCCTCCCGTCACCTGGCCCTCTCTCTGTCTCTCTCTCTCCCTTACTCCCTCCCGTCACCTGGCCCTCTCTCTGTCTCTCTCTCTCCCTTACTCCCTCCCGTCACCTGGCCCTCTCTCTGTCTCTCTCTCTCTCCCTTACTACCTCCCGTCACCTGGCCCTCTCTCTGTCTCTCTCTCTCTCCCTTACTCCCTCCCGTCACCTGGCCCTCTCTCTGTCTCTCTCTCTCCCTTACTCCCTCCCGTCACCTGGCCCTCTCTCTGTCTCTCTCTCTCCCTTACTCCCTCCCGTCACCTGGCCCTCTCTCTGTCTCTCTCTCTCCCTTACTACCTCCCGTCACCTGGCCCTCTCTCTGTCTCTCTCTCTCTCTCCCTTACTCCCTCCCGTCACCTGGCCCTCTCTCTGTCTCTCTCTCTCTCCCTTACTCCCTCCCGTCACCTGGCCCTCTCTCTGTCTCTCTCTCTCCCTTACTACCTCCCGTCACCTGGCCCTCTCTCTGTCTCTCTCTCTCTCCCTTACTCCCTCCCGTCACCTGGCCCTCTCTCTGTCTCTCTCTCTCCCTTACTACCTCCCGTCACCTGGCCCTCTCTCTGTCTCTCTCTCTCTCCCTTACTCCCTCCCGTCACCTGGCCCTCTCTCTGTCTCTCTCTCTCTCCCTTACTACCTCCCGTCACCTGGCCCTCTCTCTGTCTCTCTCTCTCCCTTACTACCTCCCGTCACCTGGCCCTCTCTCTGTCTCTCTCTCTCTCCCTTACTCCCTCCCGTCACCTGGCCCTCTCTCTGTCTCTCTCTCTCTCCCTTACTCCCTCCCGTCACCTGGCCCTCTCTCTGTCTCTCTCTCTCTCCCTTACTCCCTCCCGTCACCTGGCCCTCTCTCTGTCTCTCTCTCTCTCCCTTACTCCCTCCCGTCACCTGGCCCTCTCTCTGTCTCTCTCTCTCTCTCCCTTACTCCCTCCCGTCACCTGGCCCTCTCTCTGTCTCTCTCTCTCCCTTACTACCTCCCGTCACCTGGCCCTCTCTCTGTCTCTCTCTCTCTCCCTTACTACCTCCCGTCACCTGGCCCTCTCTCTGTCTCTCTCTCTCCCTTACTACCTCCCGTCACCTGGCCCTCTCTCTGTCTCTCTCTCTCTCCCTTACTACCTCCCGTCACCTGGCCCTCTCTCTGTCTCTCTCTCTCTCCCTTACTCCCTCCCGTCACCTGGCCCTCTCTCTGTCTCTCTCTCTCCCTTACTCCCTCCCGTCACCTGGCCCTCTCTCTGTCTCTCTCTCTCCCTTACTACCTCCCGTCACCTGGCCCTCTCTCTGTCTCTCTCTCTCTCCCTTACTACCTCCCGTCACCTGGCCCTCTCTCTGTCTCTCTCTCTCTCCCTTACTCCCTCCCGTCACCTGGCCCTCTCTCTGTCTCTCTCTCTCACCCTTACTACCTCCCGTCACCTGGCCCTCTCTCTGTCTCTCTCTCTCTCCCTTACTACCTCCCGTCACCTGGCCCTCTCTCTGTCTCTCTCTCTCTCCCTTACTCCCTCCCGTCACCTGGCCCTCTCTCTGTCTCTCTCTCTCTCTCCCTTACTACCTCCCGTCACCTGGCCCTCTCTCTGTCTCTGTCTCTCCCTTACTACCTCCCGTCACCTGGCCCTCCCTCTGTCTCTCTCTCTCTCCCTTACTACCTCCCGTCACCTGGCCCTCTCTCTGTCTCTCTCTCTCCCTTACTCCCTCCCGTCACCTGGCCCTCTCTCTGTCTCTCTCTCTCTCCCTTACTACCTCCCGTCACCTGGCCCTCTCTCTGTCTCTCTCTCTCTCCCTTACTCCCTCCCGTCACCTGGCCCTCTCTCTGTCTCTCTCTCTCTCCCTTACTACCTCCCGTCACCTGGCCCTCTCTCTGTCTCTCTCTCTCTCCCTTACTACCTCCCGTCACCTGGCCCTCTCTCTGTCTCTCTCTCTCTCCCTTACTCCATCCCGTCACCTGGCCCTCTCTCTGTCTCTCTCTCTCCCTTACTACCTCCCGTCACCTGGCCCTCTCTCTGTCTCTCTCTCTCTCCCTTACTACCTCCCGTCACCTGGCCCTCTCTCTGTCTCTGTCTCTCCCTTACTACCTCCCGTCACCTGGCCCTCTCTCTGTCTCTCTCTCTCTCCTTTACTACCTCCCGTCACCTGGCCCTCTCTCTGTCTCTCTCTCTCTCCCTTACTCCCTCCCGTCACCTGGCCCTCTCTCTGTCTCTCTCTCTCCCTTACTACCTCCCGTCACCTGGCCCTCTCTCTGTCTCTCTCTCTCTCTCCCTTACTACCTCCCGTCACCTGGCCCTCTCTCTGTCTCTCTCTC